>NC_066892.1:8682421-8792543 GCF_022985175.1 Labeo rohita | reverse complement strand
TCATCCTCCCATAAACGGCGAAATGTAATTTTTTTTTTTTTTTTTTTTTTTTTTTTTTGCATTTTACTATTTTTTTTTTTTTTTTTTTTTCAAAATTGTCAAACAGTGTTATTTACTGTGTTTTAAATGTCAGAAAGCGCCGCCAGTTGTGGCACTCGTTATCCCCTAAACGGCGTAAATTTTTATTTTTTTATTTTTTTGCATTTTACTAGTTTTTTATTTGAAAATTGTCAAACTGGGTTATTTACTGCGTTTTAAACATCAGAAAGATGTTCCCCTAAACTGCCTAACTTACTGCATTTTTTTAATTTTGCATTTTACTAGGTTTTTTTTATTTGAAAATTGTCAAGCGGCGTTATTTACGGTGTTTTAAGCATCAGTTGCAGCGCTAATTATCCCCTAAACGGCTTAATTTACAGCGTTTTAAACGTCAGAAAACCCCGTCAGTTGCTGCACTCATTATCCCCTAAACCAGACCTGGGCAAACTCGGTCCTGGAGGGCCGGTGTCCCTACAGAGTTTAGCTCCAACTCTGATAAAACTCACCTGAACAAGCTAATCAGTGTCTTCAGGTTTACTAGAAAGCTACAAACAGGTGAGTTTTATCAGGGTTGAAGCTAAACTCTGCAGGGACACTAGCCCTCCAGGACTGAGTTTGTCCAGGCCTGCCCTAAACGGTTTTATTTACGGCGTTTTAAACGACAGAAAGCGCGGCACTCATTATCCCCTAAACTGTGTTATTTAAATTTACTTTTTTATTTTGCATTTTACTAGATTTTTTATTTGAAAACTGTCAAACGGCGTCATTTACGGTGTTTAAACCTAATTTAGGCCTTCAGGTTAAGTCAGTATTTGGTCATACCTCAATTAAATTGCTGTTACCACTATTAACGTTACTACTTTTGCTGCGGTTGTTGTTGTTGTTGTTGTTTACAGTTTCTCACTCACCACAAGACAGGAGCGGCTGACTCTTCTTTTTCCATCAAATCCGGGAATCCGAATCCGTGAGTTGCTGGGCTCTAGTAAACACTCATGGCACATCGCTTTGTGTACTCATGGTAGCAGCCGCATCGCTTAATCGCTCGTTTGCAATGTTGAATCGGGCGTCTTTCTTCTCTTCTCCATAATCGTAGTATAGTGTGCGGTGAAGAAGAGATTTTCCCAGTCGGTACCACTTTTCGCCCCATCGACTTCCATTCAGAAAAGCAAACACATGCAAAAGTTTGGCGTTTGGCTGCATTGCAGCTTTCAAGCTTCGTAAACTCTGACCTGTATCACGTGAAACCGTGTGACCAACAGCAGATCGACACGTCACCGCGTGACCTCACAGTGTTGGGAGAAACGAGTCTTTTCGAAGCTTCGCGTCAATTGAACCAGTTGCTACGCAAAATGATTCACTAAGCGCTCGAAACACCACACGCTTGTGACGCCTGATGATCAAACGTGTAAATGCGACAAGAACTCAGGCTAAAACGTGCATTGAAACAGCTTTTTACAAACCCATTGCAAAAGTTTTATTCAAAGTACAATACATGAAATGCAATAAAAATAAGAAAGAACCTTTAAGTAATAAGTGTTTTTAAGCATATTTGATATATTTATTATGTCTGTGAGGTATGTATTCGCTGAGTTTCTATAGACCAATTATCTGTTTGTAAACATTCGGGATGCGCGCGCAGCATGGTTGCAGAAAACCCGGGAGAGATCGCCTTTACGGATAGAGAAAATGAAACGAAATACAATCACGTTGCCATTACATAAAAACTGAACCATGTTAATAGCTGAAACGGTAGTATAAACTATTTTTGGAGAAGAGGGGGGAAAAGACGGACTCTGATAAGCTCTCGGAGAAGGGCCGTCTTAACACGCGCATTTGCTAAAATGAATTGTGCCTTGCTGTCCCTGAACAGTTACATTTGGTTAAATGTTCATAAAACCCCAGACTACTTTTTCTTTGATTTGAGCAGAGGTGTTTGTGTTGCACATCATATATGATAATAGCATCCATTAATTTTAATTACTGGAGAAAAGTGGTTAACTTTGAGCTTTTTTGCTCTATTTTCATCTTCCGGGTTTAAAATCTACATTGTGTAGGGATGGGCGATACCTCCTATTTTATTTTCGATCCAATACCGATATTTTCAAGCCAAGTATCGTCGATATCAATACCGATACCTCTAAACTAAACCGATCTTTTAAATTATTGAAAGAATAAAATCAGTAATTATACTTACTTAACATTATATTTGAAAGTCATGTGTTTTAAACATTTCTTTCTTTTTTTTTTTTTTTTTTTTTTTTTTGATTACACTGTCAGAAATAAAATGTACTAAAATTTTGTATTTTAGCTCTTTACTGGGCAGTAACCTCAAAGGTGCACCTTTCTTTATACCCCTAAAAGCCAGGGAACATACTAGTACCATACAAGTACGCACGCATTAAGGGTAGATAAGGTACAAAGGTGTACCTTGGAGGGTACCTGATGAAAAACAACCATGGTGTTACATAAGTACTAAAATGTATAATAATAATAATAATAATAATAATAATAATAATAATTAGTAGTAGTAGTATTATTAGTATTAGTATTATTAATTATTATTACCATGGTTTTTGCTACAAATATGGTTGAAATAATGTTCCTGTACTGTTAACCATGGTTAAAGGAAGCAAGCCAAAAGAGGGAGTGTTAACCATGGTAAATTTGTTGTTACTGCAGTTTTACTACAAATACTGTGGTTACTTTTGCAAACTGTTTTTTTTTTTTTTTTTTTGTAAAAAGCTGCCAGGCTGTTGTACCCCTAAAGGCCTAACTTTAGCACAAGTTGTTTCTTACAGACAGCAATTACAGGATATAACAACCAATTTGAACTTTTAACAACCAGTTTAAATAAATGTACTTACACAAACTAGCCTAATTAAAATAAATATTTCATGTACACTATACTGTTCAAAAGTTTGAGGTCAGTACAATTTTGTAATTTTACAGTTTTTTTACATTTAAAAAATTGTAATTTTTTAAAGACACAAAATTTTAAGATTTTGTGTCTTTAACCAGGCTAACCAAGGCTGCACTTATTTGAACAAAAAAACAGTAAAAACAGCAAGAGTGGGAAAATGAACAATTAAAATAACAATTTTCTATTTGAATATATTTTTTATAATATATTAATATAATATATTTTTTCTATTTTAACATCATTACTCCAGTCTTGAGTGTCACATTATCCTTCAGAAATCATTCTAATATACTTTGCTACTCAAGAAACATTTTTTTAAAAATAATGCTTTATTATTTCAATAAAGGAAGAAACATCATTTCTGATTATTATCAATGTTTAATGAAGCGTTTTTGTTTTTTTTTTGAAGTAAAAAAGTTGTCATTGTTAAGAAGAAATTGCGATATTGAAATTGCGTAGGCTATTTCCAGATTATGCCAGAGGTTTATTCATTTTAAAATACTTTGATAAATAAGACTCAGATGCTTGAAAAAATATATTACCAGTATGTGGGCTGCCCAGCAAGTTTGTGTGGGTTTTCTCCTCAAATTGTAGATAGTGTTTTATGGAGGAAAAAATAAGGCTTTCTATTGTTTGTCTTGGCTGTGTGCTTAGGATGTACAGTGTCTAACCACCAGAAACAATAATACATAGAAGTTCAGCTTCCTAGAAGCTGAACTAAGAGAGCGTGAACTGATTTTTAAGCTTTAAACACGGATATTTGCTTTGGCTCTTATGCTGTTTAAGAACAAAAACACACTCCCACAGGCGCATGGTCTTTTATGCATTTTCCGCTTTAGGTTTGTGAAGTCGACTAAGTATATATTGTGAGAAAACAATTTCGCTTTTATTTTGAGTAAAAAGGGGTTACCAGTCTTTGATTAGTCAAGTTTTAAGAGAGAATTTGCTTAATTAAAACACCTCTCTCCTTTAATGTATGTTGTATTTTAAAGTCACCAGAAGTAACACCATACCTCATAATATTTGTTAGTAGTTTGAATCCCTGCCATGCATTAAAGTTCTTGAGATGCTGCTCAAATTGAGTCCATCCAGAGAGAGTCAAATCCTTTGAAAATCTTTTTAAATGCTAAGCAGAGAATGCCTGCCACAAAGGCTCATGGTGAAATGGCAAACTCAAAGTCTTTGCCTAAAGAAAAATATCAAATTGGCATTCCTTTGAAAGCCTGAATAGAGATGTCCAATAATAATGCAGAGGATTCATTGCTGATCTAACCTGTGAGGATACACAGACATCAAACAGCGAATAGAGAGAGGTCTTATTCTTACTATAGGGGCTGAAATGGAGACGGGGCTTTCATATTAAACGCAGCGCCTAATGAGACTCCACGTGTAGGTACCGTCAGATTGTGTAGCTTCCAGCACTCGATTAGGAAAGGAGCCAGGGGGACCTGGATGAAACGAGTATGAAAGTTTTTCTAAAGTAAACACGCTGTTCTCATCCTGTTCAGACATCCCAGATGACCTGCTAATGAGCTGTAATGCATGATAAATGATACGAGGAAGTAATTAATTAAACAACGTGTTATGCATGAGTTAGCAAACGTTTATTTTAACCAATGAGGTTTTGAGATATTACAGCTCACTATTGGTCAGATGAACTGCACAGATGTCATTTAAAACCGTGAAATCACACACGAAGAGACAATAAAACGGTCCGACCTTACGAAGCAAACAAACAATCCACACCTCAGTTTCATGGTTGGTTGGAATCCAGTTTTTAATAATGAAATGAACCATAAAAAGCACATTTAAAACAATTTCTCATTTTAGTTACAAAAATGGGTCACCGAAAAGGCCTTAGCATTGCATTCACAGAAGGTTTTGAACAAAAAGAGGCCTAACATATGTATTTTTCCCATTTAAAAAACAAAAAAAAATCCCCACCCAAAATATATAAACTTAACTGTATAACCAAGGTATATACAGGGCGCACCATACTTGCATCGGTATGGTTTTTCAAGATAGTTTTGAGGTATACGACCGATCTACAACTGAAAAAAAAATCCTAAAAACACATAACAACAAAAAGTTAAATTAAAGTGAATGAATGGATTACTTAAATCAAGCACAACATGCAACATTGGTTGCGTCGCATGTGCTGTCGAATCTTGAGGTGTTCAGTAGGCCGAACTGTGAGCGATTTTGGGATGGTCAATATATACAAAGGACTTACATTACAATTAATAATAGGGAGCTGTTTGAATGCTGTCTTTATTTGCTTAATAATAAGTACACAGTATTCATCCACAAAATATCATTATTTAATTCTTTATTTGTTCAGTTCTATAACTTATAAACGTTGGTGAGGGATTTGGAAATTAAAAGCCAGATGCAATTGTGATACACATGCAAGTTTTGAAAGTGGATTCAGAAACAACAATAATGTACAAAATAATAATTACAGTTTTATTAAAATACATCCTCTTTCTCGTAGCACCTCTTTTTTGTATTTTGAACAAGCACCATTGTTGTCGTCTTTTAATTTATTTGTATTTTTTTTTGCACTGCACCGATAGACTCCGAATGAGAGGTCCTCCCTTTCTCCATTTCGTGGACCTCCCAGGTTTGTCCTTCACCTTTTCGTTCCATAGCAGGTTTCATGTGATCCTTGCCCTACAAGGGCAACAAGTATTTTCCTGGGTAATACATACATACAAGGTAAGACGTGTTCGCTACCCCATTTTAAATTCAAAACTTGCATGTGGCAGGAACAGGGGCTTGATGGTTGAGATCAAGAAGAAAAGTCTTGTCTCGTTCGCTAACCCGTCCTACCCTGCCAAGTTATTGCTGTTTTTTTCTTTGTCTGTGTTTTTTTAGCCAAGGAAGCAGACTGGACCAACTTCGAATCCAAATTTCTGGTTGGGATCCCCAAAGTCAGCGAACATCACGTCGACGATCGGAACCTGGTCGATCTTGGGAGTGTTAATCTCCAGTACCGTCTTTCCGTAGCCCTTCCTCACCTACAGGACGAGACAAGGACGGTCAGAAAGGTGTGTTGCATATTGAAATGATGCATATTTCACTCTGATGGATGACTTACCGCACAGCCGTCTGACAGGGCCTTGATGAAGGGGTTGTTGTCGTATGACATCTCCTCGTCGTTGGAGCCGAGGAAGCGTAGTGCCTTGTCGTAGTTGTCCGTAGTGGCGTCGTGCCAGGCGACCGACTGGTGGCAGCTGTAGGTCAAGTTTTGCCTGGCGGAGGCTGTCAGTAGTTTGAGGAAGGTCATCTGGACCATGTTTATCGAGTTGCCTTCTGCGTCCACGTATGAGAGCTTGAGGGTGGAAACAAAAATGATGGAAAGGTTTTCAGGATTCAATATTTCAACGTTTGTTCTGCAGCAGCATTTTCACTTGGCACACCAAATATGTTTTTGTATTTTTTTTCTTTTTCATATGTGGCACAGTATACATAATAATAATAGTAATAATAATGACTTATTTTCCCTTTTTAAATATTTTACATTATTTTTACATTAATTAAAAAGTTAAATTTAAATTTTAATTTCTTTTACTTTTAATTTATTTAAAGCTTTATTTATTTATTTATTCATTTATTTATTTATTTTTTACAAAATAATATAATGTAATATAATATAATATAATATAATTATCAAAACCAAGTAGGATAACTCTTTTTTTTTACTTATCCCTCTTTTTATAATATAATATAAAATAATATAAGACTCTTATTTTCCCTTTTTAAATATTTTATATTTTCTTAAGTTTGTTTTTATTTTATTTTATTTTTTTTTTACAATATAATATAATATATTATATAATATAAGACTTATTTTCTCTTTTTAAATATTTTACAATTTCTTAAGTTTGTTTTTATGTTTGTTTTATTTTATTTTATTTATTTATTTATTTTATAATAATATAATAATCAAAATCAAGTATGATAATATTTTTACTTATCCATATAATAACATAATTTTATATAAAAACTCTTATTTTCCCCTTTTTAAATATTTGATATTTTCTTAAGTTAATTTGTAATTTTCTTTGACTTAATTTTCAAAACTAAGTAGGATATTATTTTTACTTAGCCCTCTTTTTAAATATAATATAATATAATATAATATGATAATTTCTAGGTTTGTTGTGTTAATAAGTTGCAATTATTTATAGTCAGTTGTTATAAGATGAGGAAAAAATCAGGATAATTAAAAAAATAAACTTTAATTTATTTTAATTTTCTTTGACTTAATCAAAACCACGTAGGATATTTTTTTACTTACCTTTCTTTTTTTATAATATAATATAATATAATATAATATAATATAATATAATATAATATAATAATTTATGAAGACTCTTATTTTCCGTTTTGAAATATTTTACATTTTTTTAAGTTCATTTTAATTTATATTTGACTACTTCACAAGTTATTTTTTTTTACATTTTTATTAATAATATAATATAATACATTATATATATTATTATATATATTATAATATATATAATTAATATATAATATATATAATATTATATATATATATATATATATATATATATATATATATTATATATATTATATTATATTATATCTAGGATTGTTGTTTTTTATTTATAATCAGTTCTTGTAAGATGAAGAAAAAGTGAACATGAAGTATTAACGTTAAAGCATGTGAATGGAAAGCCACCAATACATTGATTTCAAACTGGTAGCTAGAACTCTGAATAATAGAAACACCATTGCTTCTGACAAAGCAGAAAACAGTCAAAACAGATACCAGAAACATAACGCCGGCATGTTTCACAGAGGTGCAGCGGCGCCTTTATAACTCTCAACTGCATCAAATATAAATGCGGTGTTTGTGTGTGTGTGTTTGTGGGTGTGCTCAGCTTGTTGATGGATCCAGGGCTGCAGTGACAGCCTCTTTTAAAAGCTGTACTCTTACTGGTGTCTGTCCAATGGTTGAGTAAAGAAAAAAGACCAAACAGACCACTCAGGTCCTTTTAGTTTCGAAGGACAAGATGGTGTTTTTCATAAAGGAGAAGATGAAAGAAGAACGAGGAAGTGCACTTACTATTTTGCCACGCTTAAATTCACTGAACCAGGAGCCAGGAACCTCTTTGGGCCATGAAGATATTCTCACCTTGAAGATGACACAAAGAAAAACGTGAACAAAAACATTACGGCAAAAGACCAGCTGTGCGCATAGCTTCAAATGAACAGCAGATTTACTTTAGCAGAAAATTAAATAAAATTAAAGCCAGCTATTTTTCATACAGCATCTGTTCCGACAATTGGAATGAAATGAAAATCCATCTCGCTGAAATACACAGCTTTGTTTAACACAGCATGAGAAAAGCAGATTATTTCAATGTTGAGAATGAGGTTTCCACTCAAATTTGATCAAATTTTAATCTTTTTGTTTTCTGATATTTCAAATCTGAATACACAGATAAACACTGCAAGCTGTTGCAAAGACAAAACATTTCAAGTAATGCTAAAAAAAAAAAGTGTTGTCTCATTTACATTTGAAATGAATCTCAAACAATTTGTCAAAACCACTTTCTGGTCATATTTGACTCTAAAATTAAAAGTTAATAAAATAAATTATTAAATAGTATATTCTAATCCTAAATTAAATCTTATTTATGGTTTGCTGTTGTGGTATCATTTTTGTGTGTTTTTTTTAAGGGAACTGCAGTCATTTCTATAAATTCTATAATTAAATAAATATATTTAGTATTACAATTATTATAACAATTTCAAAAGTAAAAAAAAATATATATAACTGCAGCAGTAATTATCGGGCGGTTCAAGCGCTTTAAGGCATTTAAGCACATATGGAAAACTACATTATTTAGCAAGCCTGTAGCCATCTAATTTAATGATTTGAAAAAGCATTTTTGGCAAATCCAGGTAATTTACCATAAATTATGTTTTTTAATGTTTTTGACTCTTACTGTGCTCTGATCTCCTTAAAATTATGTTTGTTTAGAATCACCTGTCGCATGTGCTCACCAGGTTTCATGAAGTTTTGAGTTTTCATTTAGGCTTTGTAGGTTTTTGGGTAAATTTGGAGAGGCCCCTTTTCTGAATGACCCTGTTATAGCTTTCCAAAAGATACATTTCAACTTTTTTTTACTGCAGTTTTAATTTCCAGATTGAGCGAAAAACCTAGGACTAGTTCACAAAAGTAGTTTTTTACATCTTCTCGATCATTTAACAAACTATTTAATTGACAGAAATGGTTCTAGAGGCAAAGTTATCTGGAATGAGGAGTTCTATCATATGATGATATATTTGTGAAAAACCAGCCAATGTACAAACATTTACCCCATTGAAAAATGTCCTATTGCCCCCCCAGTGGCTGATTTGGTTCAAATTTCTCACAGACCCTTTTGAGCCAGGAGTCGAACAGGCCCACCAAGTTTCATTCTGATCAGCCCCCGTTAACCTTGTCTAACAGGTTCTCAAACTTCATTGGCCAATGGCGGCCATGTTTCTTTGAGATGCGCAAATGTTCTTGTAGACCCTTGTGACACTTTGGACCAAGATGGACAAGCTCTGCAATTTTTGTCCTGTGACTTTAGATTGAGGTCTTACATAAGTGTTCTGAGTTTGGCGAAAATATATAATTCCGTTCAGGAGTTAAAGCCATTTGAATAAAAGTGGCCCTGCCCCTTTTGAACGTTTTAGTGTCCCTCTGTGACACTAAGTTGAAAGTTCAACTTTTTTGTTGATGACTATTGATATTCACTCTCAAGAGAATCTTTCTGCACTGGTTTGGTTCCAGTTGGGTGAAAAACCTAGGCTTAGTTCACAAAAGTAGATTTTTCAAAAAATCCAAAATACCCGAAAATTTTGTGCAACTGATGGTTTAGGAGTTATGAGCGATTTCATACTTTTAATCGCTGTAGCGCCCCCGTCAGGCCGATTGGGGTGAGCTTTGGTGACCTTGTTGGTTGTGTGAGTACTACCATCCCTCCAAGTTTCAAGTCTTTACAACTTACGGTTTGGTCTGCAAGATCAGTTTTATGTGGAGGTCGCTGATCCTTGGCCATTCTAACAATTACAATAGGGTTTCATCGCTACGCGCTTTAACCCCAAAAAACTTGGATTCTTAACAATAATGAGAATTTGTAGGATATTGGCTTATTTGTCATTAATATAAAAATCATATGTGACCCT
Organism: Labeo rohita; assembly: GCF_022985175.1. Lineage (NCBI taxonomy): Eukaryota > Metazoa > Chordata > Actinopteri > Cypriniformes > Cyprinidae > Labeo > Labeo rohita. The sequence continues at coordinate 8,782,375 of NC_066892.1, read as the reverse complement.
GGACCACAAAACCAGTCACAAGGGTCAATTTTTTGAAACTGAGATTTATACATCATGTGAAAGCTGAATAAATATTCCATTGATGTAGGTTTGTTAGGATAGGGCAATATTTGGCTGAGATACAACTATTGGAAAATCTGGAATGTGAGGGTGAGAAAATCGCCCTTAAAGTTGACCAAATGAAGTTCTTACTTCCACTCATGACTGGTTTTGTGGTCCAGGGTCACATATATTTTAGCTATATAAGGGGAATAATGTGTAGGGATAAGTAACAGTCATGCTTAAACCTCTCTTTAAAGTGACTTTCACTTCTTGAAGTGGTCTTTAGGAGAAAACCCATTGTATGTGACAGAGGTAAGATGTTGTGATCGTGTCTGGCTGTTATTGGCTAGTTCATCCTTAGGGGGTTTCAAAATGCCACTCACTCCATTTGACTTTTTATCAGGGAAGATGCAGGTCTCGCCTCCCGCTGTGAAGTTGCAGTACACTTTGAAGGAGTCCCCAGAGCATCCCTGGTTGGGATCGATGTAGTATTCACCTGAGAGAAAAAACCCATCAGACATCAGCTTCGAGAACGACCACAGGTACAGTCATTTAGATCATATACGAAAACGGCTTTCTATTATTTCCGCATCTAAAAACACTTCAGTGGCGATGCGTTGTGTAAATAAAATAGCAGGCTAATGCGAGTGCGGTAAAACCAGCTCTGAAAGGTCAGTGTAAGAGCTGGCATTTTGTAAGCCATGATTTGGGAGGGAGAGGTTAGCTCTCGCCAGAGTCCACAGAATGCTAAACATCTTCCCAATCAGCCGTCGACTGCTGCTGCTGTTATTCAAATCCTCCTGAGTGACAGGCTTAGAATTTTAGCAGCTACTGAGTAGCTTGGAAACCAGCAGACGCTGCATGTTTTCCAGATTTATCTGGTCGATGGTGTCTCCTTTACCCCCCACCTCGTTCGCTTACCATCTGGGAATTCTGGGTGAGCGAGCTGTAGGTCTTTACAGCTTCGTGCTGGGTTGTTTTGCGTGCCCATGGGGTACTTCATGCGCTCGATGTCCTGTTTGAGGTTATTCAAGGAGCTGAAGATGTCTTCCATGCCCTCTCCGTAGTCTAGCATGGTGTCGGCCTCGTCCGCTTGCATGTCGACGGAACGACGGGACTTCTTGGGCATCTGGATAGGCAGAGGCTGGATGATCTCGCCAGGAGGACCCTATGGAGTGAGAAAATGATAGTGCGCTCCGTGAGTCTTTTGCATTTTATATAATTAAAGTCTCCTTGAAGAACACAGAAGTGCACTTACAGGAGGACCAGGAGGTCCGGCTGTGCCGGTGTCTCCCTTTTGACCAGCAGGACCCTGCAGGAAGAAGATTTAAAAAGCCATAAGCTCATTTATAACGTCATTATAAATAGCTCACCGAATTGATCAGTGATAAAGGGGTACTTACAGTCGAACCCTTGGATCCCTTTGGTCCTTGTGGACCCTAGAGGAAAAAGGAAATGATAGTTAATGTTACAGTTTTAAATTTGAGAATTTGAATTGGTAGAATATGAGAAAAAGGAATGAGAGTATTTACTTCAAAAACCATTCTAATTGTTCCAAAATTAAATTAATGTCAATTCACACTACCATCTAAAAGTCAGCATGATTTTTAAATGTTTTTGAAAGTGCTCACCAAGGCTGTATTTATTGATCAAAAATACAGTAAAAACTTAATATTGTTAAATATTATTACAATTTAAAATAGCTGTTTTCTATTTTAATATATTTTAAATAATATTTCATTTATTCCTGTGATGCAAAGCTGGATTTTCAGCATCATTACTCCAGTCTTCAGTGTCACATGATCCTTCAGAAATCATTCTAGTGATTTTAAGAACTTTTTGATGAAAAAAGAAAGTTCAAATAACAGCATTTATTCTATTTTTTCCAAAATCAAATGAATATAAATTTACACTACCGTTCAAATGTTTGGAGTCTGTATAATTTTCAAATGTTTTTGAAAGTCTCCTATGCTCACCAAGGCATTTATTTATCAAAAATACAGTAAAAACAGAAATACTGTTAAATGTTATTAAAATTTAAAATAACTGTTTTCTATTTTAAAATAATGTAAATAATATTTCATTTATTTTTGTGATGGCAAAGCTGAATTTTCAGCATCATTACTTCTGTCTTTAGTGTCACATGATCCTTCAGAAAACATTTGAATAATTTTAGAGGTTTTTTAATTAATAGAAAGTTTAAAACAACCGTATTTATTCTATTTGTTCCAAAATTAATTTCTATATAATATTTTATAACATTATAATTGCTTTTTACTTTTAAGTAATTTTAATGTGTCCGTCCTTGGTTAATAAAAATTAATAAAAAAAAAAATATATATATATAAAAATAGTTAAAATTAAAAATTTTGTGTAGAATTTGAGAAGAATGATGTTATTATATTTTTATTGAAAATGAAATGAATATTCATTCACACTACCATCCAAAAGTCTGAAATCTGTATGATTTTAAACTGTTTTTAAAAGAAGTCTCTTATGCTCACCAAGGTTACATTTATCAAAAATACAGTAAAAACAGAAATATTGTTAAATATTATTACAATTTATAACTGTTTTTATTTTTTTTATTTTTTTAAATAATATTTTATTTAAGCCTGTGATAGCAAAGCTGAATTTTCAGCATCAGTCCTTCAGAAATCATTCTAATAATCTAACAATAATTCTAATAAAGATTTTTTTTGATGAATAGAAAGTTCAAAATAACAGCATTTATTCTTTTGTTCCAAAATTAAATCAATATCAATTCACACTTAGTCTAAAATGTCTAAAATATGTATGATTTTTAAATGTTTTTGAAATAAGTCTTTTATGCTCACCAAGGCATTTATTTATCAAAAATACAGTAGAAATAGAAATATTGTTAAATATTATTAAAATTTAAAATGATTGTTTTCTATTTTAATATATCTTAACAAATATTTTCATTTATTCCTGTGAAGACAGGATTCTGATTTTTCAGTGTCATTACTTCAGTTTTTAATGTCACATGATACTTCAAAAATAATTCTAATCATTTTAAGGGTTTTTGATGAATAGAAAATTCAAAATAACAGCATTTATTTGAAATATAATCTTTTTTTAACATTATAAATGCATTAACAGTCACTTTTAATCAATTTTAATATGTCCTTGGTACATAAAAATATTAATTTGTTAAAAAAAACCTTTTGAACGACAGTGTATGTCATAATTACGAAACTTGTATACATTTTAATGATGAATACAGTCAACACTGGCAAGACTGTTGAGGTGGGGTGGTCCAAAATTACAATTTGAAGAATAGTCTAATGTATTTAAAACTTGTACTTTTCATGCTGTCCAAATTTTATGCAAGACCACAGTTATCAAACATATCTAATAGCACTTTTAATTGTTTAGTTTCAGAAAGCGTACAATCTGACGATAGCAAGCAACAGAGCAAAGACTCACAGGCAATCCAGGAGGACCAGGTGGACCAATCGGACCAGAAGCACCACTGATACCCTACAGTTCAAAGAGCAGAAGGTTAGAAAGCAGAACTTCACATCATTTGTTAGTAAATGGATCTGTGTAAGATGCTGGTTAACTTTTACCAACTGTGAGGTGATGAGAATCATTTTCTCTCTAAGAATTGTCTTTAAAATTATAATTTGTTTGCCACAGAGATGAAAATGCCTCTTGCTAATCATAATCCTCTGGTGTGTATTACACACTGATCATTACACTTCATTAGAGTCAAGGACTTTTGAGTTAATTCTGTGGGGAGAAATGCAGCCTCTGTTACTAAACGCAGCAACAGATCGCAAATCTGTCTACTGGGAAACGTTAGTGAGATCGTTTTCAATTTTTTTTCCCAATCTCACAGAAGGGGAGACTACAGTTTTATTAAGCTTAATCAGAAAACGTTTAAAGTTGCATTGCTTTGAACCACAGAAAAAAAGGTCCAGATAAGTCCAAAGCAATTTCTAATTGTTTATTCAATCAAGGTTTTCTATGTATTCACTGAAGCGCTTGACTGCATTGAATGGGAGGCAAAGAAAAACAAACATTTCACAGTTCGACTGTGAAAAAATGTAATCGCACTGGTGTTTGATGGGAACGTCTGGTGTAATAGAATTACCGCTGGCTCCGAGAAACTTTCATGACAGCTTCATCCATAACACGATTATGATGATGTACACAGATGCAATAAGTGCAGACGTTATTGTTTCAGTCGGTCGTTACTTTAATTTGCAAGCATTACAGCAGGAGAAGTCCTGATAGGTGCGCTGCTGGAGGTACGACATTAGTTGTGTGGTGGGGTGGAAAGGACAAATAAATCATTAGTGACTTACAGAATCACCCTTGCTGCCAGCAGAGCCTTGAGGACCGGGCAAACCCCGATCTCCCTTCTCTCCCTGCTCACCGGGGGGTCCGATGAGACCGATAAGACCGGGGTGACCCTGGGTGAAAAAAAAAGCAAATGAGAGTGGGTGTCACAGATCGGAAGATCAGCTGATGATCTCAGTAACCAAAGACAATGAATTCACACTAAACCAAGGGTTTTATAAATGAATGAGAAAATATGTAAAAATAAATAAGAATTATAATAAACTGATTTCAAAAATAAAATAACTGGAAAAAACGAAATGAACCATATGATGTATTTATACATTATTAATACATTTTCATGGCTAAGTATAAAAAAAAAAGGGCAAAATAACTAAAATAAATGAAAAAAATACATATTATTTACATTATATGAAAATTCATGGCTAAATATGATTTTTTTTTTTTAAATGTATGAAAAATTCAAATGTTAAAAGTTAAATGTAAAAAAATTCCCTGTAAAACTTAAACTGTTGAAAAAAAAGCAACTAAATTGCATGATACACTTTATACATAATACATACATTTTCATGGCCAAGTATAGAAATAATAAAACAAAGACAAAAAATGTTAAATGTAAAAAACTAAAATAACTTAAAAAAAGAAAAGAAATATAACCTGAAAAAACTACATGATATATTATTTGAATTATGTGAATAAATACATTTTCATGGCTAAATATGAAAAAAAAAAAACAAGAAAAATTAAAATTTAAAAAATAATAATAAAATGTAAAAAAAAAAAAAAACTAAAACTTGAAACTATTAAAAAAACCCCACTAAACTGTATAATAAAAAAACACACAGACAAAATACTAAAATGTAAAAAACAAAATAAATAAATATCAAAACACTAAAAAACTACATGATTATATTATTTACCTTAAATAAATACACATTTCATGGCAAAATGTGAACAAATTAAATGTCACCCAACTAAAAAAGGAAAATGTGAAAGACCACCATTCCTAAAAAATACAATTATTTAAAAAATAAAATAACTGGGGAAAAATAATAATAATAAAAAATAAATAAATCATTAAATAAATAAACAAAAATGGAAATAAAATCAATCAAAATAACATTAATCAATCATTAATCAATCATTCAATAATCGAATAAAAGGGAAAAAACATAAAAACCCTACATGATTATATTGTTTACCTTAAATAAATACAGTTCCATGGATAAATATGAAAAAGTAAAATATTTACACACCAAAAAATACAAATGTAAAAAACCATCCCTAAAACATACAACTATTTAAAAAAAATCAAATAACTGGCGGATGGATAATATGGATAATAAATTAAATAATAAATTATTTTGCCCAACTTGTGACACTAAAAGACAATAACTGACTATTCTATATAATGTAAAAGTCTATATAATAGGTTAACATTAATAAAAATAACTATTTTTAATTAATGATTCAGTATCTAAGAAAAGAATCAGTAATGACTCCAGAGACGATTCCTTGACGTATAAAAATAATTAAAACACACACACACACACACACACACTGGTATTCCTATCATTAAGGGGACATTCCATAGACATAATCATTTTTTATACTGTACAAACTTTATTTTCTATCCCCTTACTCCAACTCTATACCTAAACCGACCGAAACCACATTTTCATATTTTCAAAACACTTCATTCTGTATGATTTATAAGCTTGCTTCCTCATGGGGACCTAAACAATGTCCCCACAAGGTCAAAATTTACTGTTATTACTATCTTTGTGGGGACATTTGGTCCCCATAATGTAGAGAATACCAGTACACACACACACACACACACACACACACACTTCAGAAATATTATACTAAAACTTTTCCCCTGGCTAAGAAACTTTTTCCTCTGGCTTCCTGGAGTGACCAAGTCTAGTCTTTATCTTCGACCTTGAGCCTCTCTGAAATGTAAGACACCACATTAATAAAAATGGCAGGAAAAGAAATAGAATGTCACTCACCTTCTCACCCTTAGAGCCGGGGTCTCCTTTCAGGCCTGGCAGACCAGGAGGTCCCTAAATATCAAAGAACCAACAGTGAGAATTCAATTTGCGCACATATACCCACATGTACACACACACACACACTTAAAAAAAGAGAGAGAGGATGAAATGTAGACGGAAAGAACCGGCAAGGGCAATGGGGTCTCTCTTCTTACCATTGGTCCAGGTGGGCCGTCTTGACCAGGAGCACCGGGAAGTCCTTGTTCACCCTGTGAAAATCCATCCAATTACAACAGCCATTATTGCATTGTTTTTTGCTTATGGTCTGGCATTGATTTACTGTGGGCTGGACAATGATTAATAGCCCAGATACTACAAAAACTGTTTTCAAATAGACAAGAAACAGATATGGACTGTACAAGAAAAGAGACAGATTGTAAACTCAAAGAGAGGTGATTTATTATTCCGTGAGGTGGTTCATAAAAATTCTGGTCCTGCATATGTGCATTTATGCTATTCAGTGGCCACACAAATTATACTTAAGCCACACTTAAAAATGCATGAATGCCATTGCATTGCTTGTCCGCAGTGCAATAAAAAGAATCGTAAGCTGACCTTGTACACCGACAACTTAAAGACCAAGCAAAAGCTGCTAGCATTGTCCGTGCTGAGTAGTAATCAGTTAGAACTACTGGGCAAATGCCAAGTCACATAATTAATATTCATAAGCTTGAGAAACTTTAGAGAAAAGGTTAAACCTCATATTTGCAGACGCCACTTGGTTTCATATGTGTGACCCTGGAGTAGCACGGGTATATTTGTAGCAATGGCCAACAATACATTGTATGGGTCAACATTTTCGATTTTTCTTTTATGCCAAAAATCATTAGGGTATTAAGTAAAGATATTTTGCAAATTTCCTAACGTAAATATATCAAAACTTAATTTCTGATTAGTAATATGCATTACTAAGAACTGCATTTGGTCAACTTTAAAGGTGATTTTCTCAATGTTTTGATTGTTTTGCACCCTCAGATTCCAGATTATCAAATAGTTGCCAAATATTGTCCTATCCATCAAACTAAACATCAGTGGAAAGCTTATTTATTCAGCTTTTAGATGATGTATAAATCTCAATTTCAAAAAATTGACCCTTATGACTTGTTTTGTGGTTCATGGTCACATGTATTTGTGATATTAAATTCACATTAATTTAAGTGCATCTGAAGTGTCCTAATACTACTTGGGGCCACTGTATATGTGTATGTATAATGATGGAGAGGTAATAAGTGACGTGGGGACCCACCACAGGACCAGGGATTCCTCTTAGACCTTCAGGACCAGGCTTTCCAGGAGGGCCCTGCGGGCCAACGGGTCCAGTTTTACCTGGTGGGCCCTCGGCTCCTGCCTCACCCTAAAGAGAAGAGAGGAATATACAAAATATTTAGATTTTTTTAATGCAATGTCCACTGAAAATCACTAGTAAATAATGAAAACTTTTATTAAAAAACTATTTTTAATTATAAATAAATAAATAAATGTACATGTACTACTGTTTAAAACTGTAGATTTTTTCTTAAAGTAATAATACTTTTATTTAGCAAGGATGCATTTTGGATGCAAATCAAGGATGCAAATTGATGCAATATATATATACATATAAACTTTTATATTATATAAAAATAAATAATAAATGCTGTTCTTTCTATTCAACTATCAAATTTCAGTTGTCTCAAATTTCAATTATTTCAGTCATTCAAAAAGTTTTCTTAGGCTCATCAAGGTTGCATTTATTTGGTCAAAAATGCAGAAAAAACTGCAATATGTGTGTGAAATATTATTACATATTATTACAATGTAAAATAATGGTTTTATATTTTAATATGCTTTAAAATATAATTAATTCCTGTGATGCAAAGCTGATTTTCCAGCATCACTACTCTAGTCTTCAGTGTCACATGATCCTTCAGAAATCATTCTAATATGCTGATTTGTTACTTTTATTTTCAATGTTGGAAACAGTTGTACTGCTTAATATTTTTTGGAACCTGTGATTCTTTTTTCAGGATTTTTCGATTTGTAAAAAGTTAAAAAGTAGAGCATTGATTCAAAATAGTTAAATTAATTAAATTCATTTTATTTAATTATCACTTTTTTTTTTTTAAATTCAACACATCCTTGGTGAATAAAAGTATTCATTTCTTTCAAAAAAAAAAGAAGAAAAATTTACTGACCCCAAATGTTTAAACGGTAGTTTATATTGTTTCAAAACGATTTCTATCTTAAATAAATGGTGTTTTTTTTTTTACTTTTTATTAAAGAATCCTAAAAAAAAGTATCACAGGTTCCAACAAAATATTAACTTTTTTGGCATCAACACTGATAATAAATCAGCATATTAGAATGGTTTCTGAAAGATCATGTGACACTGAAAACTGTTACGATGCTGAAAATTCAGCGTAACTATCACAGGAATAAATTACATTTTACAATATATTAAAACAGAAAACAGTTATTTAAAATTATAGTACTATTTCACAATATTACTGTTTTTATTACATTTTTGATCAAATAATGCAACATTGTAAAATTATTATATATTTCTATTATAAAAATTATATTAATTATATTACATTATCATTAAAGGTAAGAAAAATCACATTAAAAAAAACTGGCATGCTTCAAATACGCAAGCTATATTACAAAGGTTCAGTTGATGAACAAAGGCTAAAACAGCCTACACACTTCAGTCCCACAGTGACAATCTTTCCTCATGTATTAGCAGTGAGTCACTCTGTCAGAGATGTGCTTTTCTCCCATGGCTCGCTGTGCTTTAATTATGGCAGTGGAGGCTGCGGTATGTGCCTGGGCTGAATTGATTTGGAATGATGCGTTACCTTGGCGCCCTTCTCTCCTTGTCTGCCTTCAGCTCCAGAAGCCCCCGGGGGTCCCTGTGGATAGAGAAAAGGACGTTTTATTTGAGATTTTTTCTCTGCTGGGCTATAAAACAAATGGGAAAAAGGTCACGGTGAGACATCACCGAAGCACTTCGGGGATCTGACTTGATGGCTATTAATGGGCAAATGGATCCGTTTGAAGGTCCTCTGTGTGAGCGTATACTCGTTCTGTTATTTGTAAACGTGACCGGGGCTAGTTGTCACATTTTTTAGTGAATATATTTTCTTAGAGCATTGCAACAAAAAAGCACTGGCTCCAGGAAAACAAAAAAAAATTAAAACAATTTAAGAAACAGCCAAAATGTTAAAGGTAACGTACAAAAATATGGATTTCTGCTACATAAAATGTGACAGCCTGACATTTATGAAAAATATCTTTGGCCTGGCAACAAATTTCAACTTTTCAGTTCAAATCTACCTTCTTTTTAAATTTGAACCTTGTTTCGATATATGTCAGTGTGGTTAAAGTGAATAGTTCTCCCAAAAATGAGAAAAATATTGGAAAAATCTTTGAATTTTTGAGTTGTTTGAAACTACAGCTAGAGAATATATACTTTTGTTTAATTGGACTACTCTACATAGCAGCTGAGATAAAACTGGCTTGACAATTTGCCCTTGTCTCCCCTGCATGATTTTAATTTAATGAAGAGCAGGAAGAAATCAACTAATGACAGCTGGAAGATTCACCAAATTCAATAATTCTCAAGACACTTAAACGTCGAAGGACTGTCTCTTGCGTCCAAAGCTGAACAGAGTCCAAGAAATAAACAGAGAGAGAGAGAATACGTAAAAGAATCTCCATATTTATTTCCAAATGTGGTCGGTAAAACGCTGAGAAGGCAGAACGTCAGTGTGTTTGATGCAAAATAAGCTCTACCGGGAATTATTGATGCAGGAGACTTAATTCCACGACCGAATGTCTTCCTCTTGCTGGATTAAAACACCTTTGCTGATGAAATGGCAGTTTCTCCAGCCACAGTCGGTCAGCCATTGCTATCCGCGTATGCTGATAGGGTGTATAATTTTTCCTGGGAGAGCTCCATCAAGCATATTGGGAAAGCGAGTGGTGTTTTCTCTACATTTTGCATGAATAATGGATGTGTGTGTGCAAAGAGATGCCATAAAGCTTTATGGAGGAATAATGGGATAGCACAGTGCTGCTTGAGCTGGCTAATAAAATCCAACCAGGACTGTTTGCCTTATAGTTATAGTAGGAGGCTTTACCAGACGTCCGTGACCCCTTCGAGTCTCCAGAGTGGTACTATAGGGGGTCCAGCAGTTATTTACACCTGGTGTTAACATACGTTCTGGCTGGTCTGGTCAAAAGTGGTACACTAAATAAATACGAGGTCCAAAATGTCAAAAACACTCAGCAAGGACTGCCTACCAGTCAAAAGTTTTTGAACAGTAAGATTTGATCTAATTTATTTAATCTAAAATATAGCAAAAGCAGTAATATTGTGAAATATTTTTCTATTTAAAATGAGCGCTTTCTATTTGAATATATTTTAAAATGTAATTTATTCCTGTGATCAAAGCTAAATTTTCAGCATCATTACTCCAGCCTTCATAAATCATTTTAATATGCTGATTTGCTGTTCAAGAAACATTTTTTATTTATTATCAATATTTAAAAAAGCTGAGTACTTTTTTTCAGGATTCTTTGATGAATAGAAAGATTTTTATTTAGTAAATTAGTAAATTTAAGTAAATTAATACTTTTATTTAGTAAAGATGCTTTACATTGATCAAAAGTGACAATAAATGTTTATAATGTTAGAAAAGACGAAAAATCTAGCTGTTTTCAACATAATAATAAATGTTTTTGAGCAGCAAATCAGTATATTAGAATGATTTCTGAAGGATTATGTGACTGGAGTAATAATGCTAAAAATTCAGCTTTGAAATCACAGGAATAAATTACATTTTCAAATATATTCAAACAGAAAACAGTTATTTTAAATAGTAAAAATATTTCAAAATTTTATTTTTTGCTGTACTTTTTGCTGATCAAATAAGTGCAGGCTTGGTGACTTCTTTAAAAAAACATTAAAAATCTTACTGTTTAAAAACTTTTGACTGGCAATTACACAACTAAGAATGAGAACTTTAAGCTAAATGTTTAATTGTGCTTTTGTAAAATAAATTTAAAATACAATTATATGACTACTGCAAGTTCAGTGTTAATGCAGCAAAATTAATATTGCGCACAAGACGAGGAAATAATATTTCGCTTGCTTGATAGAGTGCCATGACAAATACCTCAATGCAATCTAAACTGAAAAATTGTCTTTTTCCGTCCAGAAAAAATATGCGTTATTTTCGTGACTGGCTAACCAACACTGTTCTCTGAGAGGCGATGAGGTGTCATTTGGCAGAACAAATTTCTCTTGATGTGGCAATGGGAGAGGATTTCGAATTCCTGTCCCAAATGTGACAGTTATATTTCCTCTTCCTCTGTAACATCCTTTACACCGCCGTCCCCTCATCGCTGTCACTCAAACAGGCCCGGGATCAATATAACGTCTGGACTGATTTTCTTCTTTCATCCTGAGAGAGATGTAGGACTACAGTGGAGGAAATGAGTTCTGGCTCCGACGCCGTTTAAACGCTGTTTTCGATTTCAGACTGATGATTTAGTATGCGCTATTCATCATCCTGTGAAGGACTTTGTTTTTTCAATTCGGCAATGAATGCTACAACCCTGGGTGAGAAACAACCGATCATCTGTGCTGATGAGGATGAGTCTTTGAACAAAAAAGTGACTGTTTTGCACAGGTCAGAATCTTCAATCAATAAATCAATAGCTGTGCAAATTGTTCCATTCTGAGTGAGAAATGCTATTTTGTCTATTCCTTGAAAAATACTCAAGAAAGCTTGTTCTTCCATGCCAGGGATGGATCAATATGCTAAACGGATGCTGCTTAAATATAATAGCTAGTGATGAAGATTACACTTACTCTTTTGCCAGGAGGTCCTGGTGGGCCAGCTTCTCCAGAAGGACCAGGAGGTCCCTAAAACAAAGTGAGGGAAGAAACTGAATCAAAAACATCCCAACTGACCCAGCCTGTTGTAGATATTTAGAAACTAAACTTTTAACAACTCACTTGCCTTTATAATTTAGAGAAATTAATGAAACATAATTAAGAGTCAGTGTAGTATAGACACAATTTAGCGAAATTATTCAGCTGTGTGATTGATTTGATTTTAAACTAACAAACATCTAATCAGAGAAGGAAAGCTGTATGCATTTCTGTGAAAGTTCGTTGCTCAAAACAAACCCCCATTAAATTTTCATAGAACTGTAGCTTATAAATGGGCTTCTCAACACTAGACGTTCACATTTGTAAACCTGGAGATTCAGATACATTGAATTTAACGGTAAATTAACCAATTATCCTGCACTGGAAAATCCAAATTACTATAATAAATGTTAATAAGGACTGCAATTTATGGGCTGCCACTGTAGGCTCAGGCAATTATGTATGACTTCCGTATATCCAGTAACAGCTTATTAATCTGTCTGTATTGTATATATTCTTATGTGAGAGGAAAAAACAATGCTCTACAGTTTAAATGCATACAGCAGGAAATTATAATGGAAGCAACTTTTTAATAAACTATAGTTAAAGGTGTTGCACCTAAATATTGTTAATACTCACAGGTTGACCAGACTCTCCATCCTCTCCTTTTTCTCCTGGGCCTCCATCTATTCCCTGAGAATAGACAAAATTTCAGAGACAAATAATTTGACAATTGACAAAATAGGCAAATGCTGATGATTCACACTGCAAAGTCATTTTAATCATTCAAAATTAATGGTAAATACTAGGGCTGCCCCCTAATAGTCAACTAACCATTAGAAAGTTTTATTAGTCGCTTAGTTGCAGAATAAAAAAAAAATCACAGGAAGTAGCGAAGTCACACAATCTGTGACGGACAGATCATTAACGGCTGATCTGTGTGGTAATACAGTACATCGGGCAGGACATCCAAACACTCACCTATCATTCATCAACCTCAAATATGATTTTTCATCTGGAAGATGTATGTAGTAGCAGCTTTACATGGCAGCTCAATGTAATGTTAACCCAGAAAAAGTTATTCAAGTGTCTGTGTGGAAGCTAAATAGTAGCGCGCTCACTGCATGACAGATGGAGGCGCCGGTGCTGTCATTTGCTCTTAAAATACTCCATAATTTTAGTCATACAGATAAAAGTAATACATCTTGCAAATCTGTAAAGACTCAAATATGTTTATTTGTGTGCACTCGTAATAACAACGAAACGTTGTGCTTTTGTAAAATAACGAAAGTAAAAAGCGCTTTTTGCTGTCTCGGTCTCTGTGAACTTGAGCGCAAAACTTCGAAACTCTGTGTATACTTGCCTTGCAGACATGACAAATGTTAATAATAAATGTGTGACTATTAGTCGACTAATGCTTAAAATGAACGACTACTAGTTGAACAGAAAAATCTTTAGTTGAGCCCTAGTAAATACATGAAACAGACCATTTTAAATTTAAAAAGGACTTTTATTGATGGATTTTCGCACTTACAGCAACACCTGGTTCATTAACGGCTGTTCTATGTGGTAATACAGTACATCGGGCAGGACATCCAAACACTCACCTATCATTCATCAACCTCAAATATGGCTTTTTATTTGGAAGATGTATGTAGTAGCAACTTTACATGGCAGCTCAATGTAATGTTAACCTAGAAAAAGTTGCACTATTCACGTGTCTGTGTGGAAGCTAAATAGTAGCGTGCTCACTGCATGACAGATGGAGGTGCCGGTGCGGTCATTTGCTCTTAAAATACTCCGGAATTTTAATCATACAGTTAAAAAAAATACATCTTTAGAATCTGTAAAGACTCAAACATGTTTATTTGTGTGCACTCGTAATAACAACGAAACGTTGTGCTTTTGTAAAATAACGAAAGCAAAAAGTGCTTTTTGCTGTCTCGGTCTCTGTGAACTTGAGCGCAAAAATGCAAAACTCTGTGTATACTTGCCTTGCAGACATGACAAATGTTAATAATAAATGTGCGACTATTAGTCGACTAATGCTTAAAATGAATGACTACTAGTCGAACAGAAAAATCTTCAGTCGAGCCCTAGTAAATACATGAAACAGACCATTTTTAATTCAAAAAGGACTTTTAGTGATGGATTTTCGCACTTACAGCAACACCTGGTTCATTAACGGCTGTTCTATGTGGTAATACAGTACATCGGGCAGGACATCCAAACACTCACCTGTCATTCATCAACCTCAAATATGATTTTTCATCTAGACGATGTATGTAGTAGCAACTTTACATGGCAGCTCAATGTAATGTTAACCTAGAAAAGTTATTCAAGTGTCTGTGTGGAAGCTAAATAGTAGCACATTCAGTGCATGACAGATGGAGGCGCCGGTGCAGTCATTTGCTCTTAAAATACTTTGTCATTTTTGGTCATACAGATAAAAGTAATACATCTTTGAATCTGTTTATTTGTGTGCACTCTTAATAACAACGAAACATTGTGCTTTTGTAAAATAACGAAAGCAAACAGCGCTTTTTGCTGTCTCGGTCTCTGAACTTGAGTGAAAAACTTTGAAACTCTGTGTATACTTGCCTTTCAGACATGACAAATATTAATAATAAATGTGTGACTAATAATCGACTAATGCTTGGTAGTCGAACAGAAAAATCTTTAGTCAAGGACAGTCCTAGTAAATACATGAAACAGACCATTTTTAATTTAAAAAGCACTTTTAGTGATGGATTTTTGCACTTACAGCAACACCTGGTTCACCGGGTGGACCTGGGTCTCCAGGAAAACCAACAGGGCCCTACAGTAACAGATTAAAAACACAGGTTCAATCAGTCATAGGCACAGTAACAATTGAATTACAATCATCTTGGACCCATATAGTTCTAAAATAATTTCTAATTAGTGAAGGAAATCTCATATTTAATTAGCATAATCCATCTAAAAAATTTTTTTTTTTCAATAAGGCTCACCTCACTGCTGAAGCGGCTTATGCCTTATATACATGCATAAGATCTCATGCCAGTTGTGTTACACTTACAGGATTACCCTTGGGTCCATCATCTCCAGGGGGTCCTTTGGGACCTGCAGGTCCAGCAGCACCAGGGGGACCGGCTTCACCTTTTTCTCCTCTCTCACCTTTTGGGCCCTGCAGCATATATAACAAAGATGAAAGGGTCGAATAGAGAGCCCTGAGGCACTCCATGAACAAAAGCACTCTGAGAACAATGAATGCAGCCATGCTCGAAATTTTGATATGGAATTCAAAAGAGCTAATCAGCCATTCATGTCAGTATTGACAAGTCGGAACAGGCTGAATTTCCATCTGTAATTTAGATATTCCACAAATAACAAAGTTAACTTATTAGCATTAATCATTTTTCCCACTAATGAGACCACTTGAAATGTTACTCAAGGGTTTTGTGACGAAAAGGTTTCTGTACACCAACCAGGCACTGGTAATGGACAAGTCGTAGCTGTTTTTTCAAGTTAGTTTCAGTATGTTTTACAGTGTATTTTTCACAGCACACCTTTATACTAAAGGTTTAGGGGAAATTTGATTATTTTCGATGATATAAAGTTAACTGACGACAGTTGAGCAATATTTTATTATAAATGCACTGTATTAAGCATTTCATTATATGATGAAAGGACCTTTATTGGAATCATTCCTGCAATTTAGCGACTCACTTAGTGTGGCCGCTTAATTTGAGACAATCAATAAAAGCCTGAGAAGCTTACAGGAAGTGATTAGCCGCACCACCACACAGATCTCTCTCGAAAACTTCACTTACCCCAGGTCCAGGCTCGCCAGGAGGTCCAGGGTTTCCAGCTTCTCCTTGCTCACCCTGTTAAGGATATAAATAGTTATGAGCAATTGCACAACACCATATAACTGCACAGTATAATGTTAATACTGTTCCATCTGACTCAAACAGCCAGAATTTCCAGCTTTCTACTAGGCAAAGTACAACTAATGATACTAAAAATAAAGTTGAACTTCCATTTTGGAACCTTTAATGGAAATTCCAAATTTAACTGTAGTTTCTGCCATTTTGTCGTGTTATCTTTGTGTTTTGTTATCTTTGAAGACTGGCGATGTCAATTAGGCTCTAATGGAATGAGTCATAAGTACTAGTATCTAAATTAAGCTGCATGTTGTTTACTGGTTGTTCTTAGCTTAGCTGGTCTGAGCTACAGTGGACATAATGTTTGGCTCCTAATGGAAGTAACATCATGGCGACCTGTTACATATTCCAAATTCATCTCCACAGCCAGCTTCAGCATTAATTATTGATGGCCTGTGGGCCTGCCAAATAGCAATGAAATAAAGGGTATTCAGAACTGCAGTAATGTAGGCATTAATCGTTTTGTTATACTAATACAGACAAAAAGATGACATGGATAATAAATTAATGAAGTCTGTAACAGAGATTTGAAACAGGACTATAGACGCCAAGTGTCCGGGAATGAACACTGGGAATGTTCTTACCTTCTCACCCACGGATCCCATTCCTCCTATTCCACCTGGAGGACCTTGTGGGCCCTTCAATAAAAGAAGTCAATTTGTTAATAAAACCATTAATGCTAAAGCCATTTAGTTAAATAAAGTGGTGATATTTAATGGATTTGCTGATGGGATAAAATGTTGAATGTTGAGAGATGGTCTTACGTCAGCACCGGAAGGACCTTGAGGACCTCTGGGACCAGGTGGACCAGGGGGACCCTGTGGAAAATTAAGAAGAGAGACAAATGAGACTTTACTAAGAGTCAAATCAAATGTGAAAAATGGCAATAAAAAATAAAAAATGATAGAAAATAAAATATAAAATAAATAAATGATAAATGGCAAAATAAAATAATAAAATAAAATAAAATGTAAAAAAAAAGGCAAAATAAAATAAAATAAACAAAATGTTAATAATGGCACAATAAAAAACTTAAATAATAATAAAATATAAAATAAAATAAATAAAATAAAATGTGAAAAATGTCAAACAAAATAATAATAATAAAAATATAAAATAAATAAAATGTGAAAAGTGGCAAAATAAAAATTAAAATAATAATGAAAATTAAAATTATATATAAAATAAAATAAAATGTGAAAAATGGCAAAACAAAACAATACAATAAAATATGAAAATGGCAAAATAAAATAATTAAAAAACTCAGTTTTTAAAAATGTTCAAAAATCATGTTTTTTTTTTATTTTGAATTTCAAGAAATATCAATCAAACTGAAGTTTGTGTTGTTTTGATTAAATAATAACTTTAAAAAATAAAACACAATAAAAACATGATAACGCAATAAAAAACATGATTGATGAAAATGAATAAAAACAGAGTTTCTGTTTTTGCAAATATAGTTCATAATTGTTTAAAACATCTTACCATAGGACCAACATCTCCATTTTCTCCTTTCTCACCAGGTGGTCCAGGAAGCCCCTGTAAAAAACAAATTAATTTTCTTTGTATTTGTGCATATTTTTAGATAGATTACTATAGTACACTGACATCAGCAACTGTGCAAAGAAATGCACAAATAAACACTTGCTGTGAGGCACCAAAATGGCCCTCGGTTGAAAAGAGAAGAATAATCTGGCTCCGACGCAGTTACCGGAGGACAGCAATAATGCTTCATTTCAGAATTGGCGGAGAAAGGCAAAAGGGCCATATGGCAAATGGAAAAGGCAGAGGCGGACTACGGCAGTGTTTATTGAGTTTCGCTGTCTGTCATCTTGAAATCTAAGAGAGCAGCTAATATCCTTTGTCAGATTTTTAGCTCATGTGAACACTATATTGTTTGTCTCCTTTTCATAGGTGGCGAATGGGGTGAAAAACATAGAGGGCTTTCAACACTGAGCACGAAATGAAAGCTATTCTACCCAGCATTCATGCACATTTACCAAATATATTTCCCCAGAGTGCCACAAGTTTAACTTGAACATCTGGGGAAGGACACATCCACCATCAAACCACAATTACTCCTAAAAATGCACCTAGGACGTAAGAGAAACACATTTTAAATCCAGAACATTGTGGGAATAAATGGGCTACCAAAAAGAAGTTAGACTGCCAGCAAGATTTTATTTGACGGTGCTCTCCGCTAAGGGGCTAGCTGTAAAATTCATGCAGTTTTTCAGCTTAATTAATGGCCAATTAAATGTTGTACCCAGTAGAAAAGGTGAAACATCCATCAGTGAGAGCAACCAGGAAAGCATTTGTGTTTTAAGGATGTCTAAAGTCCTCGGATAAAACACACCTGCGCTGGTGAATAAACAAGCTAGGCATGTGACCCCAGTATCGTGAGTGTTTGATCCTTGACATTTACTCCCTAATTGCCTCGACTTCGGGGGCTCCTCATTCAAAGGCGTTTCTTCGTTAGCCTTAACGTGTCAGGAGTGAGGACATCTAAAGTCTAATTTTGTCTGATATTTACTCGCCCAGTACCCACGTGTCCTGCGGACTTGGCAGACCGTCACGTTCTCGCTGACTGATTCTTGTGCTGGTAAGAGATCTCATCGGGGCAGAAGCCCTTAGTTAGAGACCATTAACATAAACACTCATTACAGCCTGAAGGGTGTGTGTGCACTGCACTAATGTCTATTGGACCGGGTCACTAAATGCAATTAATAAAATCCAAATGGAAGTGCATTACGCCCAATTAAAACTCAATTGAATCAAATGGCTCCGAGATTTGGTGGTGTAAGAGGACTATAGGAGCAGTCGATGTTACTCCATTACAGCGATGACTCGCCTTCAGAGATATCAGCTAATTGATGGATAGAGAAATAGCAGAACCTTGAGGCTTCAGATCGTAATGTGATCAAATGAAAAGAGAGAGATGAGATGATGAATATAAATCTTCTACAAATACAGTATTTACCACTCAGACATGACATGACTGCTGATTTCTACAGTTCACAACACGGCAACTAGACTCTAGAATTACTAACCTGTAGTTTGGGACTGATATTGCACAAAACCTTTTCTACTTACACTAATAAATTCGCTAATTAGTAGCATAATTAAATTGGTAGTAATTATGCCACTGGCAAACCCGAATTTAAACTGTAAATGCAATGGACCCTTGCATGTCTGTACTGAGCCTGTATTTATTCACAGGGCGATTCCAGCAGAGGGGGAATCAAAAGGAAATCAATTCACATCTCAAACACCTCCCAGTGCATCTACTGCCCAGGGCCACCAGTTAATATTGTTTGTGCAGCATTACTCCATGGGACTGGGGACTTGTCCTACACAAAATGTGTTACACAAAATAAACAAAACAAACAAAAGCTCACATTTGGGCCGTAACTGGCACTTACCTGCAGACCGATGGGACCGGGAGGTCCAGGAAAGCCTCGGGATCCTTCATCTCCCTTCTGTCCAAACATACCCTGCTGTCCACGAGGACCTGGTTCACCATCAGCTCCCTGAAATAGGCATTAGTCAGAGTCGCAATGCATTTCATTGAATTTAAAATGACAGAAGTAATAGATGAAATGATTCTGGATGTGTAGTTGAGACGTACAGCAGGTCCAGGAGCTCCAATAGTTCCCTGAAGACCAGGTGGACCTGGTGGACCCTAGTGGACACAATGAAGAAGGTAATCAGGTAGTGGAAGGCAATGGAATTCAACAATTCTGGTTCCTTAATCATTCAATGACTGACTCTTTTAGCACTTTTAGTTAGTTAATTTTGAATTAGACATGATAGTATGAACTTGCTGCTTAAACCAATTTGGCAATTGACAATTTAAATATGTAATTCATGTATTCAAGACTGATTCACGATTCTTTTAGACCAATTAAGTAAAAGAACTGGTTCATATGACTTATTAATTTGTGAATTGGACTACACTGGTTGTGCTGTTTGTTGTTGCGTGCAACTAGCAAGTAAAACAAAAGAAGTAAATTAAATGTCTTTTTGTTTTTGTTTTCATATTTGAATATGTAATTCATGTTCAAGACTGATTCATAATTCTTTTAGACCAATTAAGTAACAGAACCGGTTCGTACGACTTATTAATTTGTGAATTGGACTAGACTGGTTGTGCCGTTAGTTGTTGTGTGCAACCAACAAGTACAACATAAAAGAAGTCAATTAAATGTATTTTTTTCATATTAGAATATGTAATGCTTGTGTTCAAGACTGATTCATGATTCTTTTTGACCAATTAAGTAAAAGAACCGGTTCGTACAACTCATTAATTTGTGAATCAGACTATACTGGTTGTGCTGTTTGTTGTTGCGTGGAACCAGCAAGTACAACACAAAAGAAGTCAATTGAATTTTTTTTTTTTTTCATATTTGTATATGTAATTCATGTATTCAAGACAGATTCATAATTCTTTTAGACCAATTAAGTAAAAGAACTGGTTCGTACAACTCATTAATTTGTGAATCAGACTATACTGGTTGTGCTGTCTGTTGTTGCATGCAACCAGCAAATACAACACAAAAGAAGTTAATTAAAAAATGTTTTTCTTATTTGAATATGTAATTCATATGTTCAAGACTGATTCATGATGCTTTTAGACCAATTAAGTAAAAGAACCAGTTCATGTGACTCAAAAATTTGTGAACTGGACTGGTTGTGCTGTTTGTTGTTTTGTGCAACCAGTAAGTACAACACAAAAGAAGTCAATTAAATGTCTATGTGTGAATTATGTGTTCAAACTGATTCACGATTCTTTTAGACCAATTAAGTAAAAGAACCAGTTTGTACGACTCATTAATCTGTGAATTTGACTATACAGGTTGTGCTGTATGTACGTTGTTGCATGCAACCAGAAAGGCAACACAACAGAAGTCAATTTAATGTCTTTGTTGTTATGTCTTTTTACTCATTGGAAGAACCCTTAAAAAAACAAATGTCATGAAAATCATTCAGTCACAGTATTTTATGTAAAATCGGTTCTGAATGCAAATCACTGTGTGCATATAAATAATGATTTTACAGTCAAATTTACTCACCTGTTCGCCTTTGTCGCCTTTGCTTCCCTTCTGGCCTGGTTCTCCCACTTCTCCCTGGAAAGATTTTAAAATCAGTCATGCAATATCCATTTTGCCTTTTTAAAACTATATAATCCATAAATCACACACTGGTGAATATAACTGAAAGAAACTCCATGTTGAAGTAAACCGTTTACTGTGCAGTAAAAGATATGACATTGCCGTCGACCTGCATGGAGTTTTACTGTAAATGAAATGATAAATACTGTCTCTGAACTAACAGACATGGCCAGATACAACATATTCTTGGCACGTAAGCCCATGAAGCTTGTTAGAGGATACTGATGGAGAGACAACGTTTATGGTACCCTGCGCTAATTTGATTATAGACCGCCTTCGCTGATGATGATGGATTGGCGGCAAGGGAGAGCGACTGAGAGATAGGCGTGCGTTTCAGATGGCCGTGCAGTGTGTGTTTGTGATGATGAAGAATGATCACTGTCCAAAAAGTGAGGGCGAGGAATTCTGGGAAGAGATGTGAGATGTACTAGAGCGATAGGAGAAAAATAATCTTATGGTTTTCTAGTAGAAGTCTTACAAAAAAGAAAAAAAAAAATACTAGAGGTGCAACACTGTAGAAGATACTAAGACTTTTTCTTGAATTCTTCCATTTAATGTAATGTGTCCCCTCTCTACATTCTAAACGTGTTAATGTGAATCAGAATTGCAATTAACCTTGTCACCATCTTCTCCAGGTGGACCCTGAGGGCCTGCTGGACCTGGCAGACCAACTGGACCTTGTACTCCGTCCCGACCGGCTGGACCTGGAGGACCTCTCTCTCCCTGAACAAAGACACATTATAAAAGATGTTCTAAGGTGGAGGCTCTGCAGTTACTATGCTGTAAGAAACCTTAAACTATTCACTATCACCTATAAATGTCATATGTAATATAAGAAACACAAATTGATTATCATTCAATCTAATCAGCACAATTACCGGTGCACCCTTCTCTCCAGCAGGTCCTGGGGGTCCCTGAGGTCCAGTACGTCCAGACAGGCCAATGGGGCCAGCAGGTCCTGCTGCTCCTCTCTCACCAGGGGAACCCTGTGATGAAGATTGATTTAACATATTTGACACTTTGATACTTCACAGGCTTATGGAGACAGCATATACTACATTAATATGCTTCTAAAGATCTAGCGAAACCTCATTTATTAGTCATATATAAAAGATTAAAACAGTTTCTCCCAAGCGACCACTAAACCACGTCCTTTTAAAGATGCATTTTTAGTGCTGAAAATCCAACTGAGCAGCTTTTGCTTTTGAATGATTCTGAGACATTTGAGACACTTTTCCAACTGTTTCTTCTGTCGACTGCATGAATAACTCACTTCATAGAAAGACAGAAAACTACCTCTTTGTAAAGTACAAAATGTCTTCATGATATTTTTCAGTGTTGTTAAAACCAATGCTGGGGGTAACGCATTACAAGTAACGCGATTATGTTATCAGATTACTTTTTGTAACTAGTAAAGTAATGCATTCCTTTTTTTCACAAGTTTTTTGTTGTTAAAAACAAATAAGCAAGCAAGCCCAGCCCAGGTAACAAAAAGTAACGCAAAGTAATGTAATGCATTACTTTCCATAAAAAGTAACTAAGTAACACAACTAGTTACTTTTTTATGAAGTAGCGCAGTATTGTAATGCATAGGTACACTGGTCAAAACCACTCCGAACATGAAGGGCTCTATGTAAAACTGTGCTAAGTGTTGATGTTAGGGGGTTGCTATGTTGTTGCTAAGGTGTTCTGAGTGTTGTAACATGTTTTATGCAGATCGCTGTTGCTATGCAGCTGCTAAAGTGTTCTCAGTGTTTTTAACATACTACTGTGCTGATGTTAGGGTGTTGCTATTCGATTGCTAAGGTGTTCCGATTGTTTTTGATGTTGTTATGTTGACGTTAGGCTATTGCTATATGGTTGCTAAGGTGTTCTGAGTGTTGTAACGTTTTATGCAAATGGCTGTTGCTATGCAGCTGCTAAAGGGTTCTCAGTGTTTTTTAACATGTTGCTATGCTGATGTTAGGCTGTTGCTATGCGGTTGCTAAGGTGTTCTGTTTGTTTTTGACATTGTTATGCTTATGTTATGGTGTTGCTATGTGGCTGCTATGGTGTTCTGATTGTTTTTGATGTTGTTATGCTTATGTTAAGGTGTTGCTATGCGGCTGCTAAGGTGTTTTGATTGTTTTTGATGTTATGCTTATGTTAGGGTGTTGCTATGCTGTTGCTAAGGTGTTCTGATTGTTTTTGATGTTATACTAATGTTATGGTGTTGCTATGCGGTTGCTAAGGTGTTCTGATTGTTTTTGATGTTGTTATGCTTATGTTAGGGTGTTGCTATGCTGTTGCTAAGGTGTTCTGATTGTTTTTGATGTTGTTATGCTTATGTTAGGGTGTTGCTATGTGGTTCTTAAGGTGTTCTGATTGTTTTTGATGTTGTTATGCTGATGTTGGGCTGTGTCTATGTTCTCAGTGTTTTTTAACATGTTGTTATGCTGATGTTAGGCTGTCGCTAAGCAGTTGCCAAGGTGTTCTGATTAAAGTGTTCTTTTTGATGTTGCTCTGCTGACATTATGGTGTTGTTATGCGGTTGCTAAGGTGTTCTGATTGTTTCTAATGTTGTTATGCTTTTGTTTGGGTGTTGCTATGCGGTTGCTATGGTGTTCTGATTGCTTTTGATGCTATTATGCTTTTGTTTGGGTGTTGCTATGCAGTTGCTATGGTGTTTTGATTGGTTTTGAGGTTGTTATGCTTATGTTAGGGTGTTGTTATGTGGTTGTTAAGGTGTTTTAATTGTTTTGTTTTCTAGTTGTTTTTGATGTTATGCTGATGTTAGTCTGTTTCCATGTTCTTAGTGTTTTTTAACACGTTGTTATGCTGATGTTAGGCTGTTGCTATGCGGTTGCTAAGGTGTTCTGATTGTTTTTTATGTTGTTAGGCTATTGCGATAGAGTTGCCAAGGTGTTCTGATTGCTTTTTATGTTATTATGCTAATGTTGTGGTGTTAATATGAGGTTGCTAAAGTGTTCTGAGTGTTTTTAACATAATTTCTATGCTGATGTTAGGCTGTTGCCATTCAGTTGCTAAGGAGTTCTCAGTGTTTTAAACATGTCACTATGCAAATGTTAGGCTGCTGCCTGATGGTTTTTAACGTTACTATGCTAATATTAGGGTGTTGGTATGTGTTTTCTAATGTTATGCTATTGCTATCCAGCTTCTAAGGAGTTCTAGGTGTTCTTAACATGTTACTATGCAGATGCTATGCAGTTGCTAAGGAGTTCTCAGTGTTGTTAACGTTGCTATGTGGATGTTAGAATGTTGCTATATGGTTGCTTAGGTGCTCTGAGTGTTGTCAGCATAAGTATACAGGATTTCGCAACCAACTCCCACAAATTTCCTGAGCAAGCTAATAAATAAATCATATCATATCCGTGGTACAAACCATGCAGGACCGTTTGTGCACCAAAGTGCACCTGACAGAGATCTTTGCCTTTGCAAGCACTGCTAATTAAATCATTGCACAGGGTCAGTACAGAGGGTCTTCAAAACATGGGGATGAAATTGCCCAAACCTGTGCAATGTGTTATGGAAAGTGCAACAAGCTATACAACGGAGTGTGGACAGAATCAAATGATCAGGAAGGCAGGGAAGCTGTGAAAAGAACAAAAAAACTTCCTGTTGGGCACCAAATCTACACTTACTAGTGGGCAAACATGCCCTTAGTCTTCTTATCTCTCTTTCTAAATGTGGTTAATTTGTAGACCCCAGCATCTTCATACAAATGCAAATGTATCCTTTATCGGACTGACACAGCTGAATTTAAAACTGCTCAATGACTTTTCATCCATCCATTCTAATCTGGCAGCACACTGTCAAGGCCTGAAAAAGAGCAATTATAGGGTGACAATACTTATCTTTTTTTCCTTAAGAGAAATGAATCAGTGAAGAAAAGAATGTGGTTTTAATTCGAGAAACTCTTGAGGACATTCAACACCATGCCCGTCACATAAAATCTAATGAAACAGCTATGGTATAAAATGTCAAGAGGATGTAATTACAAACCGTTGCTGTGAATTTATCTCAAGACACTCTGGTGGTCACCATCACACCCTCTAGTGTCAACTAATGCCACTGCATGGGGCACTGTGGGAGACTATGAATCAGCAGCGCACTCTTCTTTGTTTGTGCGTGTGTTTGGCAGCAAAGAACACTTTTAAAATCCTTAATGGTGTTTTTGAGCCTTAGATCTTCCTGACCACTCCCTCAACCCTCTCAGACTCCTAAATATTGAATGTTGCATTTGGGAGAATGAGCTACTCACTATGAATGATGGGAAACCATGGAAACAGAGTACTTACAACAGGACCAGGGGGGCCCTGAGGGCCCTCGGCTCCTTTCAAACCAGATGGACCCTGCAGAGGGCAAAAGAGAAAGAAGAACAAAATATGAGTGAGTAAATAGGCCTAACAAGAAGGTTCATATCAAAGTGTCAGCATTAGTTATTTTCTCTTGAGCATTATCCAACACGTCATCTATTGATGCTCAAAGCCAGATATAAACATGTGCTTGAGGTTTTTGTGCACCATGTCTGAGCAAACAAACCTACCTGTAGCTCATAAGTGAGATAACACACAATTTGATCAACACATAATGGAGATTTCACACTGAAAGCTTTTGAGAATCCACACTGAAACACTTTGGTTCTTACCAAAACTGGGTAGATTACTTACAAATTGTAGTCCGTTACTGATTCCTAATTACATGACAAAAATTGTAATTAGCAACGTAATCCATTACATTACAGATTTTAGGTAATATAATCAGACTACTTTTAGATTACTTTTAGATTACTTTTGACCTACAGTAACTTGTTTATCTGATTGATTTAAATAGGATAATCTTGCACCATCAAAATGAAACACTTTTTTTAGTGCTAGTGTGTGAATATGTTATGTAATATTACAAGTACTTAATTTTTGGAATGTGATTACATAATCCAGATTACATGTAATCAGTTACTAGCGAGCTCTGATTCTTACATGTGTTGTGCCCAGTCATTGCGTATGAAAACAAATGGTGTTTGCGTTTATTTTTGAAAATAAACAGTTTTTGGCATCTTTTATGCTAAGTTTGAATCTATGGAAGTAGGAAAGAGAAATATTGGAATATAGCACAAAAGTCACATTGGGTTTTGTGTTTTTTGGAGCTTGGTTACTGTATGCTTGTGTTTAGAAAGTATCAGCATAAACATTTAGACAAAATTCTCCTTAGATATGACATAAAACAAAGAGTTTGGAACAACATGAGGGCAAATGATTTTTGAGATGATAAAATCTCTATCTAGATGAATTATTACTTTAAGTCAAGGATCATTACGACTCTATTTCTGCTCTTTTTTCTTAACTGCTTCAAATATTACCTGGAACACCGTGGGAGATAGAAAATCCTGAAAGGATGATACTCTAATGAATTCCCATGAGTTTCTATTCTGCAATTTCATGAATAAATCCACAGATATTGTAGTCTCACGCAGCTCTCAGATTTCACCAACAGTATTTAAAGCTTTTTATTGAAAGAGAATAGCTAACCAAAACAAAGACAATGAAAATACTTATTCTTATGTTGCCTAAAAACCCTAATTCTGAAAGAATCTTTACATGGACTTGATGTCAAGTCCAAAAATGTATAAAAAACCACCATAAAGTTCAAAATCTGTCGCACAAGTAGATTATAACAACTTAAAATGTAGTGCACAAGTTGTATGGACTCTTTTTGCCGCTTTTTGTCCTTTTTGGTGCTTGTTTAGTTGTATGGAAAACTGTGACCCAGGACTACAAACCTATGGAAGCTGAATAAATAAGCTTTCCATTGATGTATGGTTTGTAAGTATAGGACAATATTTGGCCAAGATACAACTACTGAAAATCTGGAATCTGAGGGTGCAAAAAAATCTAAATTTTGAGAAAATCACCTTTAAAGTTCTTCAAATGAAGTTCTTAGCAATGCATATCACTAATCAAAAATTAAATATTGATATATTTATGGTAAGAAATTTACAAAATATCTTCATGGAACATGATCTTATTATTATTGATTTTTGAATTTTTTTTAATAATTTTGACCTATACAATGTATTTTTGACTACTGCATATACCGTGCTACTTAAGACTTAAGGTTTTGTGGTCCTGGATCACTAAAAAAATGAAAATACCTAAACTTAACAACTATCTTACTAATTATTAACAAGCTGCAAATTAGGAGTTTATAGAGGCAAAAGTCATATTGGGTTGGTAATGACATGAGTGTGAGTAACTACTTGACAGTGTTTTAAGATATGAAGAAATAATAATTATATAACTTAAACCCAAGTCATGACAGACTGTCTAATCCTACTGCTTCTAAACTGATTTTTGTACTCTGCACTACAGCGCTAACTGACAGCGGGTTTGGTCTCTTCTGACTGTGGCTTTCATTAGTCTCCCATATGAGAGAGAAATCCACAGAACTCGACTGCCTGCTGGTTCTGCCTCTACCCAATTGATATTTACTAGCCTCTTTTTCTCTCACAGGACAGTTGTCAACTGGGGCACAGTAGAAATCAAAGAGCTTTCATGCGTGTGCGCATGTGAGGAGATTTGTAAATTCAAGTATATGAACTTTTGGTTCCACAAACTACACTTTTCAAGTGAAACTAATATAAAATACCATGTAATTGTGTATGCTTTATGAACGTCCTTGGTGCATCTGTGTGTGTCAGGGCTCATAGAGGTGCCGTTGTGTTTCGTGAAAGAGGGCTTGAGATTGCCTCTCTAAAGGGCAGACACACACGGTGGTCTCAGTAATGACTGTTGCTGTCCTAAGAGAGAAAAAAAATCGCCCCAGTAGAAAACAATCAGGCAGCGCATGGAGAGCCAGTCTCTGGCACTGACCTTGAGATCAGACATCAACAGTGAACAAACAACCTCGTCTCCCAAAATCTAATTGGCAGCATTTCCAATTAAATCATTCGCTAGCCAGATAATACACATAAAAGACAACAACCCAGGCACTTCAAAAGGTGGTAAAGGGAAAAACGTGAACCGCAGACGAATTAGCATAATGTAACTCTGCATTAAACAATGCAAAGTTCGCTTTTTTAGAGGTTGTACGGCCTATTAAAGTCTTCGTGGATTGTATTGAAGTCCAATTCTGTGGATGTAATGAGCCAGGGCTGCTGTCTAACTCTCCGTCTACCTCTAAGATTAGGAGGATTTATTGCAGTGATTTATCTACGATGGGTGCGTGATCTTACCGTCACTCCAGGAAGACCTCTCTCTCCTGGGAAGCCTCTCAGTCCTGGCGGGCCGTCTTTTCCTGGACTGCCCGGAGGACCTGGATCTCCCTGCGGACAGACAGTTGGCAAGTGAATATTTTATTGAGCTTCAAATATAATGAACAGAAAATTCACACGAAATGAAATCTCTGCTGATGCTAATGAGCTCTGAACTGATGAAATGATCCTGAATTATTGCCAGTTTCAAATCCACCATAGCTAGCGCTTGCAGGTCGATTCAATTAATATCTCTGACTCCTCAGCATGATTAAAACTGAAGTGTGCAAATTCTATATAATGAAACATGTTTTCAAACAGGTTTCTCAAACAATCCCTCCATCTCTAATATTGTTCTGACAAACAGAAAGTAAAATTTGCACGCCCAAGCCAAATAAGTTTAGTGTCGTATAGGTTTTTTTAATGTTCTTGGTTGTTATGCTCAGCAAGTCTGCATTTATTCAATCAAAAATACAGTAAAAACAGCACAAATGATTGAATAATAGTGTACAGTTGAGGTCAAAAGTTTACATCCCCCTTTCAGAAGCATTAAAAATGTTAATTCTTTTACAATACAAAATGCATGTTATTGTTTATTTAGTACTGACCTGAGTAAGATATTTCACATAAAATACATTTACATATAGTCGACATAAGAAACTAGTAGCTGAATTTATAAAAATGACCCTTGATTCTTAATACTGTGTTGTTACCTGAATGATCCACAGCTGTGTTTTTTTGTTTAGTGATAGTTGTTCATGAGTCACTTGTTTGTCCAGAACAATTAAACTGTCAGCTGTTTTCAGAAAAATCCTTCAAGTCCCATAAAACTCTTTGGTTTTTCAGCATTTTTGTGTATTCGAACCATTTCCAACAATGACTGTATGATTTTGAGATCCATCTTTTCACACTGAGGACAACTGAGGGACTCATATGCAACTATTACAGAAGGTTCAAATGCTCACTGATGCTCCAGAAGAAAAAAAAAAAACATGCATTAAGAGCCGGGGGGTGAAAACTTTTGAACAGAATGAAGATGTGTACATTTTTCTTATTTTGCCTAAATATCATATTTTTTCATTTAGTACTGCCCTTCAGAGGCTACAGAAGTTAGTTACATGTTTCCCAGTAGACAAAATTAGTTAAATTTACCCTGATCTTCAAATTCAAAAAGTTTTAACCCCCCGGCTCTTAATGCGTCATGTTTCCTTCTGAAGCATCAGTGAGCATTTGAACCTTCTGTAATAGTTGCATATGAGTCCCTCAGTTGTCCTCAGCGTGAAAAGATGGATCTCAATTGTTGGAAAGGGCTCAAATACACAAAAATGCTGGAAAACCAAAGAATGTGTGGGACCTGAAGGATATTTCTGAAGAACAGCAGGCAGTTTAACTGTTCAGGACAAACAAGGGACTCATGAACAACTATCACAATGGTTCTGAAAGGGGGATGTAAACCTTTGACCTCTACTGTTCATTATTGGTAGCTCCAAATAAATTGTTGTTCATTTAGTTTTAGTGCTGATATATATACACAGCATTTCAGCACAATTAAAGTAAGCCTGTCTAAAACGAGTATTAAGAATACTTAAGTGTCTTGTGGGGCCAACAAGTGCCTTCGAAAGAGTAAACTGCAATCAGACAGGGCTGCCTAAGTGCCTCAAGAGTGAGTTTTCAGATTTAAAATTGCTAGAAAGCTGAACACTGTTTCAGCCGTTTGAAAGACGACCTTCACTTAACCTCAGTGTCTCTGCATTTAGATTGGACCAGTGAAAGTGTCAAATTCAGCTAATAGAAAGGAAACAAACGACCAAAATCAGGAAAATGACTGCAGAAAGACCACGAGTCTGGCCGCTCAGATTGTGGCGTGCAGCATACTCTGCCTCCGGGGTGTTCACTCACGTCTGACAGGCTGTCTGAAGTGGGCCGATCAAGCTGATTAAAGTGTCTCCGTTTAGGAGTGACAGAAATTGAAAGCGAGACAAGAAGGTTGGACACTCTGAGAAATTCAGTTCAGCTTTTAAAAGCCAGGTCTACTAACAATTTAGACTCTATTTGGAAAGGGAATTCAGCAATTCTCCACAGTATTGATGCTATAGCTCTGGAAAACTTGGATATACTTGGACAGAACAAGTTGCTGGTCAACAAAATGCTCTTTTTTCTTAAAGAAATAATAACCGGAGGTCATAATCAATCATTTTTAGTTCAGTTTGACTTTGCCTGCTGGGCACTTTTTCATCTTTGTTGTTACATCAGTAGTTTTCCAATAAGAAAGGTTTGAATTTTAGCGTAACTATTGATAGCTAGAAAATCAGTTATTTTCTGGTTGTATTTGCCCTACATATATTCTATTTCATGTAAACATGAACATCATTCACCTTTGCTCCTTCTTTTCCACCAGCACCTGGAAGACCTTGCTCTCCGGGAGGACCAGGGGGTCCAGGATGTCCTCTCTCACCAATAGGCCCAGTTTCTCCCGTTGGACCCTTTAAAGACACATTTATAAGATTACCAATGAGATTAACTTAACTTAAGTATAATAAAAATGCAAAAACACGAACGCCTACCTGTGGTCCGACAACACCTCCAGGTCCTGGTGGGCCAGTTTTGCCTTGGAAACCCTAAGAAAAAAAAAATCACAGCAATTACAGTCTATCAGCGGACCATCAAGTACAACTGGATTTTATATGACAGAATTTCACGGGCAAAATGTAGCTGCAGTACTTCACATTAAGTTTATTGCTCTTAAATGTGATAAACAAGTGTCTCCTACTGGGTCACGTCATTATTAATAAAGCCTCTGCCTGGATCAGACAGAACCTCCATAACTCCTTCAGATTTACACATAACTCAGAGAAAGTGGGCTCATTCAGTCTCTGTACAGCTTCTTTTCCCACATGCCGGAGTAACTGATCAGTGATGTCTGCTATAGGTTATTGCTTAGGCTATTTGGGTAATCTATAAGTGTGAGTGATCAGAAACACTTACAGTCTCTCCCCGCTGGCCAGGGTGGCCGGGCAGCCCATCCTTTCCAGGTGGTCCCTAAAAAAACAGAACAAGATGAAATACATACTTTAAAAAGTGTCTAAAATGGGATGGATAATAACACAAACAGGTACTTACAGGCGGGCCCTTTGGTCCTGGGAAACCAACAGGACCCTGTGGACCTTGAGGTCCCTGAAAAAGACAGGAAAATACATACATGTTTATATATCTGATGTTTTACTCAAAGGGGACATCAGATGCAAAATTCACTTTGACATAGTGTGTGGACACAACCACCCTACAATGATAAAAATCTATTCTCTTATTTTATAAAATCCCAAAAACAGTCTCTTATCAAACCGTTTTGATTTTCTGAGCAGTATGATGTCATATTGCTCAAGCCCCGCCCACAACCGCTGGCTGACTGTCCTGTATTATCATATTACTCCCTCAGATAGTTGTATGTTGTCCAGACGTTTTGTAGTTGGATGTTAAAGTGAACAGATCTACTGAGGATGCAGTGGATTAGTTTTGTTTTTGATGGTAAAAATGGAAGAGAGGGGCGGGGTGAACAGTAACTCATTATCATTTAAAGAGCCATGCACCGAAACAGCTTGCTATGAGGTGTTTTTGACAAGGTAAAAGGATGTTGTTTTACACGACCATTGAGACATTTTAACTGAAGTATGTTAGACATTTCATGAAGACCCTAAAGAACCATACCAGCTTGTGGAAAATGGGTATCTGAGCTCCCCTTTAAAAATAAAGTAGCAAAACAGTGGCAGTTGTCACATGGTAATATCAGTATCTGAAATGTGAACTAGAAAAATTGAGTTTGTCTTTTTGTCTCATAATCTTAGTTAAAACCCAACAGAGGACACAATATTTATAAACACAATAACAAAACATTAATAAAATATTAAAAGCTGAAGCTATGTTGAAAGCACAGTGTAGGTACAGTCAACAGGCTTTTGAAATGCTTAAAAAAAAAAAAAACCTTCAGATTCTGATAGAAAAACAGAATAAATAAAAAGGAAAACACTGAAAATAGGGGAAGAAACGAGAACAGGGTTTCACAGTGGAGATAAACAGCGCAACATCAGATTTCGAGTGATGTGAGCCTCGGACAACAGCCTTCCAGTGGTCTAATGCTCAAGAGCTCTTCATAAATCTATAATAGCTTCCAGACGAAAACACAGGTCTGGTGGTAAGTCCTCTTATCTGGAGTACACCCGCATGCTGAGCTAATCCTCACTGCGCTTCCTACAAAAGCACCCTCTCTGAGCGCTTCAAGCCGTACACCATCTCACTGTAGATCGAATGATAGGACAAAAATGTTTGCTGCAAAGCATTCTGGGTGGCACTTACTCTCTCGCCGGGTGGGCCAGGTGGTCCGTCGTTGCCCGCTGTGCCCTGTTGGATAATGAGAGAGGAAAGCTTAAAGACTGTGCAACGAAAGTGATTGACAAATACAAAGTCTGATGGAAGCAGTACCTTAGGGCCTGGCTTTCCTGTTGGGCCTCTGGCACCGCGTGCACCACGGGGACCCTAAACGATTAGGATATTTGAATTGCATAATTATACTCAGCTAAATTAAGTCAAAATTGAAAGGGGAAGTGCTTTAGTACATACCGTCGGACCTCTTTGACCTCTTGGACCAGCTTTCCCTGCCACTCCCTTTGAAAAGAAAGAAGAAAAATGAGTGTGGTAAAAATTGAGGGCGAATTCAATAGCTACACAAAGCAAATCCAATCGCTGCAGTTGTTGGCAGGATGAGATGGCAGTGTGCACCGGGGAAAACAAGCATCGGATACCTTCCCCTAGGATTTCTGGGAGCCACGGCAATATTTGTTTCAGATGAGGTGTAGGTGTATTAGAAGCATACAAACATACACGGCACACAAACGTATACATGTACACTATCTTTTTGCTCCCTGCTCATGGGCACGATCAAAACACTTGGAAAAATAGCAGCTAGCCTGACATTTAGTGTTGAATAATCATAAACGTTTAGAGCACAGTTGCTTTTGCTAAAAGGTTTCCTATTAACAACATCAGACAAACTCAAGGTTTGTTTGCTAGTGAGAGCGATTCCCATTGAATTAATGGGTGAGGGTTTCTTCAGGGAAATATTTGAGTAGTTTTCCTAGTGGTAATCAGCACAACATACTCTTTCCATGAACATAAGGGTTTTAGGAGTGTGATGTACTGTATGCAGAGCCATTGTGCTTTTTGCTCCATGATTATTCTGGATTTCAGTTAGGATGTCTTGTAATTAATTTCCGTATATTATAAGGAATTACTGAATTTCTACTAGTTAGGGAAATATACGAGTTAAGAAATCACTTAACTATCATCTAGCAGTACAGCTGGAGCAGTGCAGATCCATAGGGTTTTTTGCTGCATGATTATTCTAGATTTTAGTCAGGATGTCTTGTAATTCATTTCTGACTATTGTGAGGAATTACTGAATTTCTACTACTTATATACTAGCTGAGAAATAACTTAACTACCTCTAGCAATGCAGCTGGAGCAATGTAGACCCATTGCACTTTTTGCTCCATGATAATTTTGGATTTCAGTCAGGATGTGTTGTAATTAATTTCCATATATTGCGAAGAAATACTCAACTTCTACTAGTTAGGGAAATACACTAGTAAAGAATTTACTTAACTAGTATCTAACAATGCAGATGGAGCAATGCAGAGCCATAGGGTTTTTTGCTCAATGATTATTCTAGATTTCAGTCAGCATGTCTTGTAATTAATTCCCGTCTATTGTGAGGAATTACTGAATTTCTACTAGTCATATACTAGTTAAGAAATTGCTTAACTAGCCTCTAGAAATGCAGCTGGAGCAACACAAAGCCATTACACTTTTTGCTCCATGATAATTCTGGATTTCAGTCAGAATGTGTTGTAATTAATTTCCATATATTGCGAAGAAATACTCAACTTCTACTAGTTAGGGAAATATACTAGTTAAGAAATCACTTAACCAGCATCTACAAATGCAGCTGGACCAATGCAGAGCCCTAGGACTTCATGCTCAGTAATTATTCTGAATTTCAGCCAGGATGTGTTGTAATTTCTGTCTATTGTGAGGAATTTCTACTAGGTATTGAAATATACTAATCGCTTAGCTAGTATCAAGCAATGCAGCTGGAGCAATGCATAGAAATATCACTTTTTGCTCCATGATTATTCTGGATTTTAGTCAGGATGTGTTGTAATTAATTTCCATCTATTGCGAAGAAGTACTGAATTTCTACTAGTCAGGGAAATATAATTCTAGTTAAGGAATCACCTAAATAGCATCTAGCAATGCAGCTGGAGCAATGCAAAGCCATAGAGAGTTTCGCTCCATGATTATTTCGGATTTCAGTCTTCAGGATTGTAGTTCATTGACGTCTATTGTGAGGAATTACTGCATTTCTCCTAGTTGGTGGGTAATATACTAGTTAAAAAATCACTTAACTAGCAACTAGCAATGCAGCTAGATCAGTGCAGAGCCATAGCACTTTCTGCTCCATGATTATTCTGGATTTTAGTGAGTATGTGTTAATTACGTCTATTGTGAGGAAATACTGAATTTCTGATAGTTAGGAAAATATGTTAGTTAAGAAATCACTTAACTAGCATCTAGCAATGCAGCTAGAGCAATGCAGAGCCATAGCACTTTTTGCTCCATGATTATTCTGAATCTCAGTTAGGATGTGTTGTAATTTCTATCTATTGTGAGGAATAACTGAATTTCTACTAGTTAGGAACATATATTTTCAGTTTACGTAATAGTCACAAACATACAGTATGTTTCCAAAATGTATCTAAAATGTGAATCTAAGGGTATTTTTACACAGTAAAAATGCTCTCTTATGGAAGGCTTTAGCACAGCTATGCTACTGATGTAGCTTAATGCTAATGAGTCAAAACATACTGCTAACTCTCTAAATGAGGTCATTTTGGTGTTGCAAGTGATAGCTAATAAAACTAAGCAAAACAGCTTAATTTAAAAAAAATGATTTGCATATGTGATAATCAAAGCTAGTAGGCTAGTTGACCTGTGGTATGCTAAGTTGCTACACTGAATGGAAGCTTGAAAAAGCAAAGCTAATTTATATATTATTATACATAAAATATAATTTAGAAGACATTAATGGCGATAATACAAAATATCAGTTATGAAAATTAACCATGTTTTTACTACAAAATAAACCAAAGAACCATGGTCATTATAGTTAAACCACGGTAACCACAAATTAACCATGGTTTTGCTACACTAACCATAGTTTGAGGTTATACAAATGGTAATCAACATGCCAAAAAATGCTTACTACACTTTTACTAAAATAATAACCATGGTATATTTCCATAAGGGATCTGTTCATCATAGAGTGATTTTGTAAGATTTCTAATCAGGCCTGAATAGTTTCAGCCAGGATTAATTTAACAGGTCTCATTTTAACCGGTGGATCAAATGTAATAACACGCTCTCATTTTAACTGTATACCATGTAAAATGGAGTTAAATGTAAAGGTAAATGCAAAGGGAGTAACATTATACAATGTAGTAAATGTAGTCATGGGGTGAGTGTAAACGTACAGTAAATGTAAGCACATTCAGATGACCTTTGACCCAATGTATTCACACACTTTTGCCCACTTTCTGCGAGTAGTTTTCCAGAAGTGTGATTGTCGTCAAATCAGCGTGAACGCAATCATTCCAGAATCTTTTGTAGTCACGTATTGATTCGTGTCCATGTTTTTGTACAAAGTCATCATACAAATCCTTTCATAAAAGGAATCAATCAGCCTTTTTCATATGTTTGTTATAATGCAGTGTGCACTTCACACAAAGCAGGTTGGAAGAATCCATCTCACCCTGGCTCCTTTCTCTCCGTTGGCTCCTGGGAATCCGGGGAAACCGGTCGAACCCTGCAAATCAAAGAAAAAGACTTAAGGGAGGAAGAGGAGGCAGCAGGACCTGCATATTAATGAGGGATAAACTCCAAGAGTCCCGACTCTCCTACTGATTCCGACAGTTAAATGCCATTACAATCTGTTAGCATTAGCATCCTTGGCTTTGCTACTTCCACTGTAGAGTTTTAAATAGCTGTGAGACTGCTTTGTCCCCACTGTTGGCTAGCTGTTTTCTCAGAATAATTCAGCGGTTGAAAGATAGACTTTGAATGCGTATGATATATCCCAAGATAAACAAGGCCGATCTCGATTATCAGTTTCCTTGTTTTGTTTGCACAAGACTAAGCGCAGGAGAGCTTCGGGAAGGGATCGCCTGTCAGTGAGGAAATACAACGGGGTCCGCCGAGGACAGAGCACGATATAATCAACTGAAACAACAGACGTTGGACGAAAACAAATGGCCACTCAGTCAGATAAACAACCAAACGGAGTTAAGATTAAGAGTCACTACTGATGAGCCTTAATCGCTCTCATTCGCACTTCTTGTCGGTTTCTTTCTCTCATTTTCAATGCAGTAAATTAAAAACAGCTTACCCACGTTCCTCAATCCTGGCAGCGGTATAAGCATTCAAGAAAGAAAATCAATACATTGTTTTACACATTCATTTTAAGCCCAGGCCTCCTGGAGAAATCAGGTTTGATTTACCACAATTATATTATGAAACTGTAAAGGTGAGACACTGACGAATAAGCAATGACACTCTATAAAAAAATGCCACAACTCTGACGCCAGTAGCCACTCAGACAGTGATGGCTGGTCTTCAAAAGTGCACTTCATGATAATTTGAGAGTTGGCAGGCTGTTTGAATCCGTTCCAGAGATGATGGCATGTCAAAGTGCTTGTAATCACATCACTTGTCTGTCGTTCGTTAATGCTGCTAAATAGAATTGGATTTATGAGACTGTAAATTTACCACCGGAGTCAGCACCTACGCTAGGACTGGGCTTTATTCCATCTTATTCAAGAAAATTTAAGATAAGCTTTAAAGGTGAAATATGTCATTTCTACTCCACTATCGGCACTGAAAGGTTAAGAGAAAAATGGAAAAAATCTAAACTAAATTAAATCATGTTAATAAATAATAAACAAATGATAACATTATCAGAATTTGACATTGTTGGCCTTAAAATATTTTTTTAATGATATGCCCAAAATAGCCTGCATCGGTGGTTGAAAATTTGATTTTAAGTTTAACTTCATGTACTTTGTATCACAGTCTGAAAGTACATATTCTAAAATAAATTAAGAAAATAATATAAAATCATTAATTCATGGTTCATGATGCATACACTTTAAATGTGACATTATAATACATTTTTAGATTATGGAGCTTTCACTAATAGTTGGGAATTAAGTTTCAAATTTTAAAAAGAATTTAAAATTTAAACTTTCAAATTTAATTTTTCATATTCCAAAAAGTATACAATTTTGGAAGCAGAAATGTGTATATATTTTTATTTAAAAAACTGAATATTTTAAGTAAACAAGTAGGATTATTTTTGGGATGTTTTAGAAAAAAAAATACTGATTATAAATTATAAATGACTGTGAAGTGCACTCCGTATAAATGTACCGAGAAATGTACCAAATTGTGAACCGAAGTCTTCGCAAATGCACCAACTAGGTGCCGTAATGACGGCAAAGTTTGTCATAGAAGGTCTCCAGACCTCCAAGGCCACTTAAGGTCTAGTTTGGGGCTGGCTTGAGCCAGATTGGGTACTGCTGTTACAGCTGATGCTGTTGTTGATGAAAGGCGCTGAGGTCTGACACAGGCATCTGTGCTCCGACTTCTCCTCGCTGCCTGCGTGACCAGCATCCTCAACAGCACAGGGAACAATCCTGGCATGAGCTGCTCATTTTAAAAGAGCCTTACTCGGTGCAGCATGCATAATGTATTCTCAGGAGGGCATTAGTTCATGCTAATGAGCCAAGTTGTTGTTTAGCTCATAAGTGAAACAATCGTGATGCAGGTACAGGTGTCATGTTCAATTTAAGTGCCTACCTTTGGCCCTTGACGTCCTGGATAGCCAGGCAATCCCGGAACACCAAGTTTGCCCTGGTGGAAAACAAGCCAAGGATCATTAGTGCAAGAACATCTCTGGACAAACAAACATCTCGTTTGCTATTAATATTCCAAACACAAACTCCGCATTGCTTCCTGACGCCCCACGCCTCGGTAATCAACTAATAACGGTAATTCGTAATCAACAAGCAGCGTACCTTTTCTCCAGCAGGTCCTAGGGGTCCAGATTCACCGTTGGGACCCGCACGACCCTTCGGGCCCTCTGGTCCGTCCTCACCTCTGGGTCCGGCCAATCCAAGCTCGCCCTAAACATACACAGAAAAACAGCCAATCAGTGCAACCCTTCATAGGTTAAATTAGCATGGGCTGGAAGCCAGCAAGGCTGGATGCTGTTTATTTACCCTGTCGCCTTTGAGACCCATGTCTCCCTTGAATCCCGGGAAACCGTCCTCACCCTGAAAAGTAGGATGAGACATTAGGGAAAACATATAGAGTGATAAAGCTATAGCTTCTGCATATAAATACAGCACCATTAAATCTTTAGCACTGTACTAGATCTCCATCTGCTGACAGTAATGCAGTACTGCAACACTTGCAATGATTTCATTCAATATTGTATATATGAAATAAATTTGACTAAAACTGTGCAAAACGTGAGCTACGGCTGAAAAACACTTAATGTGTGCTAATTGTTATGATATATAGTGTTGATCTATGATTGAATTTCATTGTCACCAAGCATCAGCTTGATGCTAAACGTGTGTTAACAGCTAAAGATTATGATTCACAGCTTTGATTTTTGACTGAATTCTCGTTCTGTGTCATTAAACATCAGTCTGAATCTTATACGCAACTTTGTGATCACCTGACGGCACTTGACTAAATATGCGCTAACGGCTAAATGTAAGGTAACAGCTAAAGTTATGCTAACTGCTATAGTTCACAGGGTTGATTTATGACTAAAATTTTCATTCTGTGTCATTAAACATCAGTCTGAATCTCTCGCTTACATGTGCATGATACATTATGCAACTTTATGATCATCTGACGGCATTTGGCTAAATGTGTGCTAACGGCTAAAGTGAGTTAAGGTATGCTAACTGTTATGATCCTTATTGTTTACTTATTATTTAATTCTCATTCTGCGTCATTAAACATCAGTCTGAATCTCTCATTTACATGTGCATGATGCATTATGTAACTTTGTGATCACCTGATGGCGTTTTAGTAAATGTGTGCTAACAGCTAAAGGTATGCTAACTATTTTGATTCTTAGTGTTGATTTATGATTGAATTCTCATTCTGAGTCACTAAACATAAGTCTGAATCTCTTGCCTACATGCGCATGCTGCATTATGCATCTTTATGCATCATTTGGCTAAATGTGTGCTAACGGCTAAACGAGGTAAAAGCTAAAGGTATGTTAACTTTTATGATTCACAGCTTTGATTTATGATTAAATTCTCATTCTGTGTCATTAAACATCAGTCTGAATCTCTCACTTACATGTGCATGATGCATTATACAACTTTGTGATCACCTGACGGCACTTGACTAAATGCGTGCTAAAGGCTAAAACTGAGCTAACAGCTAAAGGTATGCTAACTGTTATGATTCACAGTGTTGATTTATGATCGAATTATCATTCTGTCACTAAACATCAGTCTGAATCTCTCGCCTGCATATGCATGATGCATTATGCAACTTTTTGATCACCTGACGGCATTTGGCTAAATGTGTGCTAACGGCTAAAAGTGAGTTAAAGTATGCTAACTGTTATGATTCTTAGTGTTTATTATCGGATTCTCATTCTGCGTCATTAAACATCAGTCTGAATCTCTCATTTACATGTGCATGATGCATTATGTAACTTTGTGATCACCTGATGGGATTTTAGTAAATGTGTGCTAACAGCTAAAGGTATGCTAACTATTT
This sequence comes from Labeo rohita, assembly GCF_022985175.1. NCBI lineage: Eukaryota > Metazoa > Chordata > Actinopteri > Cypriniformes > Cyprinidae > Labeo > Labeo rohita. The sequence continues at coordinate 8,741,762 of NC_066892.1, read as the reverse complement.
TGATTCTTAGTGTTGATTTATGATTGAATTCTCATTCTGTGTCACTAAACATAAGTCTGAATCTCTTGCCTACATGTGCATGCTGCATTATGCATCTTTATGCATCATTTGGCTAAATGCGTGCTAAAGGCTAAAAGAGAGCTAACAGCTAAAGGTTTGTTAACTGTTATGATTCACAGTGTTGATTTATGATCGAATTCTCATTCTCTGTCACTAAACATCAATCTGAATCTCTCGCCTGCATGTGCATGATGCATTATGCAACTTTTTGATCACCTGACGGCACTTGACTAAATGTGTGCTAATGGCTAAAAGTGAGCTAAGATATGCTAACTGTTATGATTCTTAGTATTGTTTTATGATCAAATTCTCATTCTCTGTCATTAAACGCGCATGATGCATAATGCAACCTTGTGATCACCTGATGGCACTTAACTAAATGTGCGCTAACAGCTAAAAGTGAGCTAACAGCTAAAGGAATGCTAACTGTTATGATTCACAGTGTTGATTTATGATCGAATTCTCATTCTGTCACTAAACATCAATCTAAATCTCTAGCCTGCATGTGTATGATGCATTATGTAACTTTTTGATCACCTTGATTAAATGTGTGCTAATGGCTAAAAGTGAGGTAACAGCTAAAGGTATGCTAACTCTTATGATTCACAGTGTTGATTTATGATTGAATTCACATTCTGAGTCACTAAACATCAATCTGAATCTCTCGCCTGCATGTGCATGATGCATTATGCAACTTTGTGACCACCTGACAGCATTGTCAACTCAACTAATGCCTTATTTATTTGGATATGGACACGGCTAGACACTCAGTCTTGTTCCGATGGCATTACAATATCAATCCCACCCTCAGTCGAGTGTCATTTTTTTCTACATTGCTAAATTACAGCCGAACGCAATCTGATTAGCATTCATTTCAAAATGCGTTGATGGTTTTTGAGATGGGGAAAGAAGAGGTTTGTGTCTATCTGGACGTACTTAATGGTGATGGAGTGATTTTGTCTCTTGAAATAAGTGTTATGACACTCTCTCTGCATGATTAAACAGCACTTGTGATATGATGTTAAAGTGGAGAGAACATGTAGTGGCTATTGGACTCTTTTTATGCAGATTTTGTGACTAGTAAGTGTCATCGGAGTGATTTTTAGTACAAGCATCAAGGCCTAGCATTCAAAAAAAGATGTGGATTTATACATACTTTCTCTCCTTTGCCTCCCTTCAGTCCACGAACGCCATCAGCACCCTGTAAGACGGAGAGCATGTGATCAAGCAAAGATCACAAACTCAGCGAACACCAATAAATCTCTATCAAATTCAAAAAATGCCTTACCTTCACACCACGAGGGCCAGGATAGCCGATGGGGCCCTGGGGACCGGGCTGGCCCTGAAAATGACAACATTGAAAAATTACAAAATGTGTATGGAGAAGAATGTATATCTGTGGCTGTAACCTTGCAAAAGGTTTATAGCTAAACACACTGACCAAACAATGTTTTCTAAATCTGAAGTTGAATTAAACAGTCAAAAGAAGAAAAGCAAAGTCAGGGACAAATACTGCTTTTTTACCAGGTTTTATTGGTCAGACAGATAAAAGACCAAGACCAATGCTCTCCAAGACACATTTGCAATTTTAGCCATTTTTTAAATTAATAATCTAATCAACCAAAAATACTTCCTATAACTGAGTTTCCTTACCAAAGCTCCTTTCTCTCCAGGTGGACCCTCTTTACCAGGATGTCCCTGTAGAATAAAGATAATTCGTATAAAGTGAGAAGTGAGAGAAATATATGTCTATTTAGTGTGTGACATTAGCTTTTTGTAAATATGTAAAGATTACACTGAACATGCATCTTTACTATGATGCTTCTATAGTATCAGTTATGCCAGCAAGCAAAATGTGTAAGAAGACAGATAATCGTTTATGGTCTTTGTCCAATTGATTGATGCAGACATGAGTCACTTGATATATAAGTATCATTGATACTTACAGGAGGTCCATCTGCACCAGGCAATCCAGGCAAACCAGACCTTCCCTGAGGACCCTGCATGAAGAGACAGAGAAAAAAAAACTTCGATTAGATTAAGAAGAATTTCTAAGACCCTAGATGCCCTACAGGAAATAACACGCACTGAATCATGAAGCAGCTGTCTTATGAAAAATAAAATATGCTTGAAAATGAATGCTACAGAAATAAATGCATGCTCCAGTGATGTTTTGAGACCAAGTCACATCTATCCTGCACCGAAGCTCATTTTGCATTTATTTATGTATCCAAAGCAAAGCAAGAAATACAAATATAAGTGATTAATAACACTGCCTGCGGCACATTTGCTGAATGAAATCCAATACTTGTTTCTTACTTATTTCAGGGTGCTGATTGCAAAATTAGTCCTTGTTTACACCTTCTCAAAAAATATGTGCATTTTGTAGCATTTTTGCTTTTGATGACCATTTGTAAGGTGTAGGTCTTGCATTATTACTATTATTTATTCAATTATTACATATATGAATGATTCGGAAGACATTATTTTATGACTAATCAGGTTTTTACACTCCTTTGCAGATTAGAAAGTAAATGATATATTATAAATACTTTTTGTCATTAAAACCAAATTAGTTTTTATGAGTGCATTGAATTAATAACAAAAAATCTTATTTTTATTTTTCAACATTTTCTGGTCTTTTTTTGCTAGAGTTTGCAGCAGTTTTTTTTTTTCTTCAAGATGTACACTACCAGTCAAAAGTTTTTGAACAGAAAGATTTTTTATGTTTTTTTAAAGTCTCTTCTGCTCACCAAGACTGCATTTATTTGATCCAAGATACAGCAAAATCAGTTGAAATATTTTTACTATTTAAAATAACTGAATATATTTTAAAATGTAATTTATTCCTGTGATTTCAAAGGTGATTTTTTTTAGCATCATTACTCCAGTCACATGATCCTTCAGAAATCTTTCTAATGTTCTGAATTGCTGCTTTTATTAACATTTATTTTTACTATGTTAAAAACACCTGAGTAGATTTTTTTCAGGTTTCTTTGATCAATAGAAAGTTCAGAGGAACAGCATTTATATAAAATAGAAATCTTTTGTAACATTATAAATGTCTTTATCATCACTTTTGATCAATTTAAAGCATCCTTGCTAAATGAAAGTATTAATTCCTATCAATTCTTTCCAAAAAAAAAAAAATATATATATATGTATACTGACTTCCAGCTTTTGAATGCTATAGTGTGTAATGTTACAAAAGCTTTTTATTTTGGATAAATGCTGATCTTTGGATCTTTCTATTCATCATTGAATCCTGGAAAAAATGTACTCAACTCTTTTAAATATTGATAATAATAAAAATGTTTCTTGAACAGTAAATCAGAATATTAGACTGATTTCTGAAGGACCATATGACACTGAAGATTAATGATTGAGTGATGATGCTGAAAATTCAGCTTTGATCACAGGAATAAATTACATCTTAAAATACATTCAACTAGAAAGCAGTTATTTTAAATAGTAAAAATATTTCAAAATTTTACTGCTTTTGCTGTACTTTGGATCGCTTGGTGAGTAGAAGAGTCTTTTTAAAAAAACATTAAAAATCTTGCTGTTCAAAAACTTTTGACTGGTAGTGTAGGATTTGTTTGATGATAAATAAACCAACAATTTTATATCACCATGATATGTTACATAATCTTTTTTAATTTTTCAATCTGTCTCAAGGAAACTCCTGAGAATTCTATCCATAAAAACCAACGAAAGACTTACTTTTTCTCCAGGCGGTCCGATGGGGCCCTGAGGACCTGGAAGACCCTGTAGGACAGAAAACAGACAGCAGACGTCAAGCTTTGTTGCCATGGCAGCAGGGCGGGGGGAGATAGAGGGGTAGGTGTGTGGTAGAGAGGAGCCCAAACTGATGACTTACACCCAATAATGGACTTATTGTATTGTCCCTGTGTGTGAGTTGGCAGGGTCACTCGTGTTTGCACAGCGTGCTTGAGTGTGTGTGTGCGTATGCACGTGTGTTTACTATGTGTGTTTACAGTGGCTGATTCAGTGTATTTGTGTATGTGCTGACCAGGAGTTCACTCCAGGGAAATTTGAGCTCACTTGCTCTGATTCGACCGCTGCAGGTGGGGCGTTATGAATGAGACGCTTTCAGCTGCCCACTTCCTCTGAGCCCAGCAGAGGCGTACAGAAATATTTCTGATAATTTCACCGTGCCCTCTAAGCTTCAGAGTCGTTTGGAAGAAAGATTGAAAAATCATAGAGAAATTACCAACAAATGGTTCAAGGAATTGAGCTAAATAATACTTCAGAATTGGGTTAATAATTAATTCAATCTTTAATCCCGTAATTAAGCAAAATCAAAGCGTATTTACATGCATATAAGTATCTCTCTCTATACATATTAGTGTTATTTTAGATACTTGGAAATACTTTATATTATAAATTAGACTTTACTTTTATAATTTCTGCAATAGCCAAAAATACACTGTATGAGTCAAAATTATTTATCTTTTATGCCAAAAATCATTAGGATATTAAGTAAAGATCATGTTCCATGAAGATACTTTGTAAATTTCCTACCGTAAATATGTTAAAAGTTCTTATTTTCTCAATTTGATTTTTTTGTACCCTCAGATTCCAGATTTTCAAATAGTTGTGTCTCGGCCAAATATTGTCCTATTCTAACAAAACATACATCAGCTGAGTAAATGATGATGCGTAAACAAAAATTGACCCTTATGACTGGCTTTGTGGTCCAGGCTCACACTAACTAGATATTTATTTGAATATTTAATATTAGATTTTACTTTTAGACTTTGCTTTGAGGTTAATTCAAAAGTTATTTAACTTTGTTATATGATTTTATCATTTTTTATTAGATTTTACGTATATATATATATATATATATATATATATATATATATATGATTTAATGTAATATATATTTCAGATATTTACTTATATATTTAATAACAAAATAACGAAATATCTTAATTATTGTTCCCCCTTTTTAAGCTTTTTTACTCTTTCTTTTTTAGTTTTTGTTTTTTATTTTAACACAATATACAGAGTTACTATACTTTCTTTCTAAATTCTTATAGGGATTGCAGAGATAATTTACCATTACAAAAAAAAGTTACCATTACAAAATTCATTTAAAAAAAGGCAATATATTAAATCCCTATAATAACTGATTGTATTCATTTCTGACATTTGCGAGATTGTGTGAACCCTTAATATAAAAAGAAAATTACAGTGTAGATGACATGGGATTGCTTGATCCAAAGCCGAACAAACCGTATCTTGCACAACAAAAACAATACTCAAACCTTACAGTAAAACGTCTGAGATTCAGTGTCTAAAATGTGTGTGTGTTTGTTTTCACCTGTGCTCCTGGGATTCCCTGTTGACCAGGAGGGCCCGGCTCTCCCTGAGGTCCCTGTTCAACAGAAAAAGACAGTACATGTCACCCTGAATATGTCAAATCACCAGCAATGTTCAGTGTATCTCTGTGCGGGCTGGCATATGAGCTTTACTTGCTGATGTGAATATGATGCTAACAAAATTAAATATGTCTTATGGACAATATTAATGAAAAAAGGTTATTATACCTTGTCAGCTTCAGAATGTCAGTACAACATTATGATAAAACTATCCTCTTATTTGACAGTAAGTTCACCTCAGTGTTTAAAATGTGTTTAGTTACTGTACAAAATTAGGTATTTTTTATGCCATATCAGTTTAGTTCTGAAAAAAAAGGTTTTTTATTTATCTGAGGGATCATAACTTAGCATTTATACTCCAACAGATGAGTTAACTGTTTTTCTTAGTCATAATTTGGTTCTGAAAACAAACAATGTTTCGGATTAGATACGCCAAATTCAGAGCTATTTTGTTACACAAAGTTTATTCGTCCACTAGTAGTGTCCCTATTGCAGTAAGAAATGAAATTAAACGTAACAGCAGTCCTAGTAACGATACATACAGGCCGAAACACATCTAAAACCCACTGAGATTCACTCAACAAGTGTTATCAGCGTCTGCTACGCTGATTTCATCTACAAAACGCCAGGTTTACGAGATTCATGTCTCTTACCATGTTTCCTTTGGGACCCTGTGGACCATCAACACCAGCGATGCCCTGCAGAAATCAATGGTGAAAGATTAGAAGCGAGCAATCAGCATCAGATCCGCAAGATTATAAATTAAAAATCACTTACAGGTTGTCCAGGAGGTCCGGGAGGGCCTCTAGGGCCGAGGAGACCTCGCGGCCCCTGAGATAAAAAGAAATGAGAAAGTTCTGATTAAAAAGAGCAAGTATTCTCTGCTGAATTTTAATAGGAATCATGATAGGATACGAGGTTGAGTGACTCTGCCCCCTGGTGGCAAATTAGAAATAAAACATTTTGGAAATACGCAAGGTGGGATACACTTACGCTCTCACCGGCAAGTCCTCTTGGTCCAATCTCTCCATCTTCTCCCTGTAAAGGAGGAAGGAGTGAAGAGAATATGGTTATTTTAATAGCTAAAACAACAGGATGATGAGAAGGCTGTTTTTCTTCTACAGGTGATTCAGAAAAGCACTTACCCTTGGTCCATCCTCTCCGGGAGATCCAGGGGGACCTGGAGGACCGTTCTCACCCTGTCAGAAAGAGACAGACAGGAAGCATCATACGTTATTACATCCAACTTAATATATAATCTTTTCACCTTTGCTTGAAAGTGATCTGGGAGCCATTTAGGATCCTATAATTATTACCTGTGTTGACATGGGAAAAGGGTGGAAATACCCTACTGTAAAGTTTCCCGAGCAGAAGGCTCTTAATTTCACCTCGGAAGAGCTGAGTATGTTTTATTATATATCCATAGTACAACGAATAACAAAATTGTCAGGTAATGTTGCGTGCTTGATGCCTTGTTTCCAAAGTACAATAAGGGTGTGACTATTTTGCTGTTGAAAATAAACATTTTAACATTTTTGGTGCTTATAATTTGTATACCTATTATTATTATTACATTCTGTTTTAAAAATAAAAGTGAAATAATAATCTGCAATATACTTTAATGTCAAGTTATTAATGTTAATAATTAATGTTTGTAATAAAAAAATATTAAAAAGTCCTTCACTGTTTCACAGAGATGTTTGGAAATTAGGTAGATAAATCAAAGTGAAGATGAGAATGAGGGTTACATGAATTAGGTATAATAATAATTTAGCTTATTATTAATTCATGTATTTAAGCGTACATTTCAACAAAATCAAAAGCTGAGTAGAGAACATGAAATATGAAGAAATGCACTTGTATGTGGCAATGTCATTTTTAAACTTTAAATTGCATTTAGTTAATATGTAACAATATATACTAATTGTCCATTATTTATTTATTTTATTTTATTAAGCTGAGTAGAGAACATAAAATATGATAGCAATGAATATATGTAATTTTTTAACTTTAAATTAAATTTAATTATTTAATATGTAACAATATATATTAATTGTCCATCATTTATTATTTTTATTTTATCATTTATTTTATTTTATTAAGCTGAGTAGAGAGAATGCAATATGAAGAAATTAACTTCTTTGTAGCAATGAATATATGTAATTTTCTAACTTTAAATTACATTTAGTTATTATATGTAACTATATATTAATTGTACATCATTCATTTTTTTATTTTATTTTATTATTAAGCTGAGTAGAGAACATGAAATATGAAGAAATTAACTTTTTGTGGCAATGAATGTCATTTTTTCACTTTAAATTACATTTAGTTATTTTAATATGTAACAATATATATTAATTATCTATAATTTATTTTATTTTATTCAATTTTAAAGCTGAGTAGTGAACATGAAATATAAAAAAATTAACTTCTTTGTGGCAATCAATATATGTCATTTTTTAACTTTAAATTACATTTAGTTATTTAATATGTAACAATATATATTAATTATCGATAATTTATTTTATTTTATTTTTATTTTTCAGTTTTTTAACTTTAAATTACATTTAGTTATTTAATATGTAACAATATTTATCAACTGTCCATTTAATTTAATTTATTAAAATGTTATTTATTTATGTATTTATTACACAATATACAGAGTTGCCTTTCCAAAATCTTATATGAATTGCATCTAAGAGATAATTTAGTAATTAGCTTAAAAGATTAAAAATTGTTGTCTATCCCTTCATCTTCTTTTCAAACCCCCCTTTAAACAGCCTGATCATTTACTCTCATTTTACTGCACTTGTCAATTGCATTGTTTTTATGCGTTCATACTTACCCTGTGTCCCTTCTCACCGGGCAAACCCGGAAGCCCATCGAAACCTCTGTCACCCTGTGAAGAAGATAAGATAAAAAAATTCAAACAATATATTTAAATGTACCATTCAGCATACGGCATATATGTGTGTAAGAATATTTCTTGTACCTTAGATCCGGATTCTCCAGGCATTCCACGGGCTCCATCAGCTCCAGCACGACCCTGTCAAAGAGGGATCAGAGAAGATATGACTATTGGCAACTATTACTGTATGTGTCCATACACTAACTGAAGACTCAGCCAAGTAATAAGAGATAGCAAAAATGAACAATCTTTTGTGTTTGTGAAATATCTTACTCTCTTGCCAGGTTTTCCCATTTGCCCTGGTGGACCTTGGATACCCCTCGGACCCTATAGTGGAAAGATATGTGATAATTTAAGCAAGTAGATAATTAGGTAGGATAATCTTTGGTAGTCAGAAAAGCTTTGTCTTACTTGAGGACCATGGTCTCCACTCTCTCCCTTCAGGCCAGGAGCTCCTGGAAGACCCTGAATGTGGTTGACACCAGAGAGAGATGTATTAGACCAATTCTAGACCAAACCAACATGTTTTTAACACAGTTACAGAAAGATCGGAATGCCTGCACTATATACAAAGAAACAGCAGGTGGCAATATTACACAGAATATACAATTTCTGTTCTTCACTTTCTAGGCAAATTAAAGTAAGCCTTGAATAAAAGTACTAAAGTTAATGTAGTTGACATAATGAGTTGGATTTGTTTTAAAAAGTTAGGGAACTTTAGGGAATTTGGTGTTTCTATTGCACTGCACCACATAAAGCAGAATACTTAAACAAACTGTTGATTTTGAAATTCCTGCTATTCCAGACAGTCTGTCCTAGTTTTTTCAAACTAATTTCAAAGATAATTTGAGAGTTGAGTTTTGCATTTCTTCCTGAAAGTACACCCTGCTATAAGGAGTCATTTTTGTCTGCTTTTTAAATGACACATCTAAGGATTCCTAACTAGCCATTAAATAGTAGCTGTGTTCTTTTCTTAAACAAAGATTATGATTTCAAGTCTCTCTTAAATTTCCACCACTCATTTCACGCTCAATCAGTCCTGTAGGATAAGTATGACATGACAGGGCTGTGGTTTTCATTTCCCAAATGCTTATTTTAGGTATTTTTGTCATTAGTTTGTCGCATCTGAGTAGGCTCATTTCTAGCCTGAAGAGTTTTAGGCTTGAGTTCACCAACCCATCATGTTTCAACAGGTCTGGTCATAATTTAGTTACTTGGTCCAGTGTTATTTTACAGTCACTGAGATACTATTATAGTTTTTATTATTTTATTTTATTTTATTTTATTTTATTTTATTTTATTTTATTTTATTTTATTTTTAATTTTATTTTTTAATTTAATTTAATTTAATTTAATTTAATTTAATTTAATTTAATTTAATTTAATTTAATTTTATTTTATTTAATTTTATTTTATTTTATTTATTATTTCATTTTTCAGTTAATGTTTATTTTAATTCAGGCAACTTAAATGTTTCTTATGGATTCAATTTTAGTTTTTGAATTTTCTATAATAACCCTGACTTGGCCTCTCATTGAAAAGTAGTCAAAGAAAAGATACTGTGATATTTTGGAGCCCAATAAGTGTCGGTGGGATGATTTAGGCTGTTAAAAACATTTTATATAGAAATGTTGTTTTGCATATTAATAGTGATGAACTTAGAATTGCTGTACATTTTCAGTCAGTAAAACAGAAATTGGCAAGCTGATTGGGTGGGACATTTGCAGAGGTCACTGGGGTCACTGAAACTCACCACTGGGCCAGATCTTCCAGTGAGACCCATTGGACCTGGTGGACCTCTCATGGCGAGCTGCGAAAACAAACCAAAACCACATCAAAATCACCAAGATACCATCAAACATATACAATAATTAACGAACACTGACTCTCTTTTCAGCCAGAGGAGGTGTGGCAATGTCTGCATTTGTCAAGGACAGATCTGAGCACTCATCTGCAGCACCTGTCGGATCGCCCTCCTGCAGGTCGTGAACCTTGCTAGTATTTTTAACTAGTCTCTCCGCATGAGTCAAAGCAGCCTGTGCTGCTCCGTTTCAATCTTGTTTTAGCGCAAACAAGGCTGAAGCAAATCCCCTCCCCACCCTGTGACCTACCGCCCCACCTCTTCCCTACAAACAGTCCGGAGTCCCCCACCTCCCCCTTTAGCAAACAGCTGGGTGAAGCTTGAGGGCCATTTGGCCCTTTACTTCTCATACTCACCCTGGCCTGAGATAGAATGGCCTGAGCCTGGGCTTCCTGAGCTGACACCACTGGACCCTTTTCCCCATCCCCGCCAAAACGGAACTGTCAAACATAAACAGAGTATTCATTATTATCATTTATATTTAGAAAAACACTTTATGAAAATGTATACTACACTATAAATATAAAGTTATTCAAACACAAAAAGCAATTAGGATTTAGATTTTCAATACTTTTAAAAATACTAAAAAATATGCTTTAACCTTGTACACTGAACTATACTACAAATATTAAGTAAATCAAAAGTGAAAAGAAATATTATGAATACTTAATTAGGATTTGGATAGTATTTCCAAATAAAACTAAACAGCAATACACTCAAACTAACTGAAGTGTGCAGTCATATAACATTTTATACTGTACTATACTGCAAATACTGTGAAAATCAAATGTAAAAAGCAATATTATGGATATTTAATTATTATGTAGACTGTTTTCAAAACTACTACACTGAAATATGCAATCATTATTTTCATTTTACAGCTTCATTACATAAAAAACTAAATATTGCAGTATGCTGTACTGTAAATACTAAGTTAATCATTATATAAAGCACATAATTTTACAATATGCTCTACAAATGTGAATTATAACATTATTATAACATTCTATACTACATTATATAATAGAGTACAAACTAAGTTACTTAAATACTCAAATATTTCATAAGGATTTAGATGGCTTTCAATCCTTCTGAAAACTATTAAATGACTTATTTATATATTAATACTTATATATTAATAATAGTATATATTAAGTATATATTATAATATATTAATAATATATTAATATATATACTTATATATATATATATATTAATAATTAATAAAAATGACTAGTTATTTTCATTTATTTATCATTATTATGTATAAAAGATGCTTAATTCTATAGTGTACTATACTATAAAAATTAGGGGAATTAAACACGAAAAACAACATCATGAATATTTAATTAGGATGTGAATGGTTTTCAGGAAAAAACTTCCAAACAAAATATTGTAAAGACGTGAAGCATGCAGCCATTATTTTTATTTATGTATACTTATTAGGTATAACACTATAATACCTAATAAGCATATAGTTCTATAGTATACACTATTTTATGTATTAGCATGCATAACACTTAATATTATAACATACTGTACTATACTGTAAAACTAAGTGAATGTTTATACTTTTTTTGCAAACTACTAAAACATAATATGCTCTAAAAAAGTGAAGTATGCAGTCATTATATTAATTTATGCATAAGTACGTATAACACTTAACATAATATAATATAATATACTGTAAGTATAGTATAGTCAAATATGAAATGCAGCATTATGAATGTTTAATTAGGATTTAGATATTTTTCCAAACTTCTAAAAACTACTTCACAACAATAAAGTCTAAACAACTGAAGAATGCAGTCATTATTTTTTGTTTTATATATCATCCATTACCATGATTTTTAACTTATATACATTTTCAGTTCTTTTCAAGCTACTGCACAATCATACTGTATATTTTAAACAGGTTTGTTATAACCGTTTCCATGCAACAATACATGCATCAACCTGTTGTACAGCATAGACTGGAGAGATCTACAAAGATATTTGGTAGATTTAGGGGTCTTACTGGCAGCATCAGCATAGTACCAGGGGGGCCTGGCAAGCCATCCGCTCCGGGAAGACCAGCGCGGCCTGGAGGACCCTGAGGAACCAGGAAGAGCGGGAGAGAGAGAGAGAGACGGGATAAATCAGTAATTTGACACTTCTTGACTTGACAACACACAGGTAAGAGAATGCCAAGACAGGAGTGAGAGAGGGAGGGGGATTGAAGAAATTGAAGGTAAGTGAAGTTCATTTTAAATATATTTTCTAGTTCATGATCATGTGGGATAACTATTAATCCACCAAGTCCAATCACAACAAATTATCGAGCTGTTTCACTTCTGATACAAGTTTAACTTGGGCAGATGTTAAATAACACTAATAAACAATATTAAATGTCACACTGTGGTGTACAGGTCTCATTAACAGGAAATACTCATGATCCCACTTTTAATTGATATGCGTTTTATTGCCTTTTGTGGTTTTGCTGTCTTGTATTTATTTTCACTTGTAAAATGAACTGTATTGATCTACAACTAAATGATATTCTGATGCAAATGAGTTATTTAGTTTCATCATTAGCATTCTTGTGTGTGTGTTGTTTCTGTTAGAGAGTGTGTTTTTGCGTAGACGTGTAATACCCACAATACAAACCTAACATCAGACCGCCAGACAGACTTTGGAGTTGGTCTGGGAATTTCTAATGATAATTATCCTCAAACCGTTTAAGGCAGAAGATGTTTTTTTATGAGCAGTGGGTGTATTTTGCATACAGAAATAGATTGAGGGTACGTGCTGCATTTAATGAGACATTTTGCCTGTTGTACGATGACTGCTCATTCTAAAGTAACTAGAATTACTGCGACTCATCATAATTTGGAAACATTGACTTGCTTTAATCCGTGTTGTTTCTAAATAAAGCCATTCAGGATTTCACATCTAAAAACTAAATGTGTCACAGTGGGTGTAAAAGTGCCCTCAGGGTCAGGAATCTGCCATGACCCTGTTCAGAATAAATTAGCATTATGTTTTGTTTACTGACACATTTTCATGTGGTCTTGCAGTTTACTACAGCCAGACTGTTTTTCAAAGCCTTTCTAGACAATCTGTGTCTCACGATTTCATTCGGCACGCCTCTTTTCCCGTTTAATCACTGTTGAGTTTTGGTTAATGACAATTGAAATTTCTGTAAAACTAAAAATTACAAAAGAAAGCATACAGACCTAAACCCTGCTGATGTTTTGCAAATACCTGTGGTAGTCATAAGTAAACACAGCCTGGAGTCAGAAACTGGAACAAAATCTTACCCTGTCACCAGGATCTCCGGCTGAACCAGGAGGGCCTTGTAAACCTGGGGGGCCTGGAAGACCCTAAAGACAAAAAGAAAATAGACTAAACAGACAGAATGGAGTACAATGATGACCCAAAGATTTTAGACTTCAAAAAACACATTGGCTGAAAATTGCATTGCGGACAAAATGCAGCAACTTACAGCAGGTCCAGGTGGTCCAGAAGGTCCTTCAATCAGCATTCCCTATGAATGAATCACAACAAAACCAGAATAAAACAAATTGACCAGAACAGATCACAACATCAAATTGATAAATTAATCAAACTCACCGGCTCAATCACTGCAGGTTCTCCTTTTTCTCCCTTCTGACCCAGACCAGCAACAGCACCCACCTGCAAACATACAGCAGAGGTTAGACGGAACAAATGATAGATAGACCAAAATTAGTATATATATGGTAGATAGAACAACAGACAGATAAACAAATAGATAGATAGATAGATAGGGTTAATATTGGTGCGGAGTGCTAAGTGTATTCAATGTAAAAATACATGTAAATATGAAAAGTGCTAAAAAGGTACCTTACTAACTACTAACAGGCAGCAAATTGGGAGTTATTGAGGCAAATGTCACAGTTAATAGTAAGAATTGTCCCCAAATTAAAGGGATAGTTCACCCCAAAATGAAAATTCTGTCATTAATTACTCACCCTCATGTCGTTCCAAACCTGTAAGGCGTTTGTTTGCCTTCATAACACAAATTAAGTTATTTTTAGTGAAATCCAAGAGCTTTCTGAGCATGTATACACAGCAATACAACTGACACGCTCAAGGCCCAGAAAAGTTGTGAGGATGTTGTTAAAATAGCTGATGTGACATCAGAGGTTCAACTGTAATGTTATGGAGCTACAAGAATACTTCTTGTGTGCAAAGAAAACTAACTTTATTCAACATTTCTTTTCTTCTGCATATTCTTTCATGAACGTCTGGCAGAGACTGATGCAGAAGAGAAGAAATTGTTGAATAAAGTTTTGTTAATTTTTGTTCTTAGCTTCATCAGAACCACTGATGTCACATAGACTATTTTATCAATGTCCTTGCTGCCTTTTCTGGCCTTGAATGTTTCTGTTCTGCAAGGTTAGAAATCTCTTGGATTTCACCAAAAATATCTTAATTTGTGTTCTGAAGATGAACGAAGGTCTCACATGTTTGGAACCACATGAGGGTGAGTAATTAATGACAGAATTTTTATTTTTGGGTGAAATTTTCCCTTAAAGCATGACCCTTTAATTCATAACTTCAATCTTTCTGAATGGGTAACCAGCAATGTAATTGGGCAGGATATGATGCCGTCAAACCTTCACTAATGTGGCCTGTAAGATACAGGCATCAGAGTGTTTCACTGAGGGGAAGTATGAGCTCCTTTAGGGGGAGGAGGTGGAGAAAGGTGTGTCTGAACAGACAGCTGGGTCTGTGGTATGGGGTAATTGCCATATCCCGGGGCATTATGGGAGATAAGGTGCTGACAGTCAGAGAGTTCAAATCACAGTTGGTATGAGAGTGTGCATGTAAGTGATCTGTGAACCTATATGATCAATGTACACAGAGACGGGGAGAGAAAACCAATATGGACAAGAGAAAAAAGTGCAGTGCAGATTAGTATTAACCAAAAATGGTTGGACCCCATGCAAAAAAGTGGACTACAAAGCCAACAGTGCATGCTAGATTCCCACATCCAACATCCAAGTGCAGGACACCCTCATTTGGGGGTCAATACTTACGTCCGACGTCACTTCTGTTTCAGCGATGTCGGTTTCGGCAGCAACCCCTGGCCCAAAATTGTCCTCGTAATTGGACGTAGGGTTTGGAGCCGCATTGCCAAACTCATCGTATGCCCCATACTCATATTGATTTTTGTCAAGCCCAGTCACATCATATTCCTTAAGATCATACTCCTTAAAGTCATACGCGTCCACTCCGACGGGGTCGGCGGTGCCGCTGGGCAGCGCGGCTTCTGGGGCAGCGGTCGGATCCAGACCAGCCTGGGCCGTCTCAGTGACATAGTCACTGAAAACTTCCTCTTCCACAGCCTTATTGTACCCAAGCAATATGGTCAGGCGGAGGGGAAGGGAGTTCGAGCAACGGAGGGAAGATGGATGTTAGTTTAAGCAGTTAAAGCAAATACTACTGTGTCTAATGCAAAGCAGGAGCAAAATGAATTGCATGAGAGATATTCAATTTTTGGCAGAAACAAGGTAACACTTCGTCATCCCATTCAATGGAAATATAACAGATGATTTGGATTGGATATGAGGATTTGGATAATTGGTGAGATGAGAATTTAATCTTAAATTTAATGACCCTGGGCCACAAAACCAGTCATAAAGGTCAATTTTTTTCTAAATAAACAAGCTTTTTTATTGATGTATGGTTTGTTAGGATAAGACAATATTTGGCCGAGATACAACTATCTGAAACTCTGGAATCTGAGGATGCAAAAAAATCTAAATATTGAGAAAATCACCTTGAAAGTTGCCCAAATTCTTAAGTCCAAGTTCTTAGCAATCTTAGCAATACATATTACTACTTAAAAATTAAGTTTTGATATATTTACGACAGGAAAATTACAAAATATCTTCATGGAACATGATATTTACTTAATATCCTAATGATTTTTGGCATAAAAGAAAAATCGATTATTTTGACCCATACAGTGTATTGTTGGCTATTGCTACAAATATACCCATGCTACTTATGACTGGTTTTGTGGTCCAGGGTCACAAATCTGGTTTAGTAAATCACAACAATGTACAAGTATACAGATATAATCAGTAATGCGCATTTTTAAAGACACAATGTATGTTTACAACAGTTAAGAATGATAAAAACCATTCTGATCTCTAAATCAGAAATGTACTAAAGTATATTTCAACACTTTTTTTAAATTTGTTTGAATTTTGAAGAAATTTGTGTGTTATTTGCAAAGGGACAGATGAAGTGTTAACTTTATCATTAAAAAGGCATTATTTTTACATCACACATACAAGTCTATGATAGACTTTGGTATATTCCTCTTTTTTTCCACAATAAACATAACGGTAAAGTTATGTTTAGAGGTGAAAAAAGAAGACAGAAATAGTCTGAAATTACACCGTGTTTTTAAATACATAAACTAATGCATTAAAGATGTGATCGAATGCAGGAACAGATCAAATTGTAAAAGTTTGATTCTGCATTTGATTACAACAGCCGAGATTTAAAGGGTTACTCCGCTCCAAAATGAAAATTTTGTCATTAACCACTTACCCAAATCGGACCATTTTGACGATGTCTTTCATACTTTTCTGGGTCTTGACAGTGGTATTTACCTGGCAGTCAATGGGACAGTTACAAGCCTTCCGGTTTTCATCCAAAATATCTTAAATTGCGTTTCGAAGACGAACGAAGCTTTTACGGGTTTGGAACGACATGGGGGTAAGTGATTAATGACAACCCTTTAAGGTATGTTTTAGTACATAACCACAAAAAATAGTCAAGGTGCACCAGGACATGTAGACATTTCTTACCACATTTAATTTGAGAAAAACACACCTATGCTTATTATACACCTGTATATCCAAGATAAACATGGAACCGCCCTGTAAACACATCTATATGGCTGTGAAAGAGTTCTGTTGAATATAATTCTGCTAACTAGTGCCAGAACTATTCAACTATTGACCTACTGAGGGAACTGTTTGGAATGGGATGCGTTATCAATGATAGTTAGGGCTAGACAATAGCAAACCATTAAAGCAACCAATTCCAAAACTCTAGCTAAAAAGACAAACACATGTAGTGTTCATACAATTCACTGGTTTAAATTTAAATAGGATGGTTGAACATTTATAAATTGCTGATTTTTCTTAAATGCTGCCTTAAATATCATTGATATCCACAACTGAAAGCTGAAAACCAACTGCTAGACAATCCACTGAAAAATATCTACTTGATATTCAAGACATGTCCAAAGCTTCATACCAGAAAACATCAGAGGAAGTGGATTGGCTAAATTTAGATCTTGGCAGTTTTATGGTGAATATCAGCTTTGTGTTGTTGGATGAAACAGTTCCCAGAGTCAAAAAAACACAGAACAATCGCCATGAATTGTTTTGTTTTTGTCATTCCATATCAAATACTTCCTCGTCATACGTGCTCCTGGATTTTCCCCCCTTTCTGTCCCACATTCTGTACCATCATAGTATATAATCAAATGATTACCTGGTTTGGTCCAGTGGTTGCGACAGGAGACTGAGTTTTGGAAGCATCTACTGTTCCGTAGTCAAGTTCACTGTCTGTATAGTACTCCCCATCTACATTGTTAGGCTATAGCAGTTCCAAAGTGAGAAGAAAAGAGGAAGAAGATAAGAAAGGAGGAATTAACACAGTTCAGGCAGTTCCAAAAGCGTTACAGGCTGGATCCACGAGGACGGCACCTAGAGAAAGAAAGGGGGGCGGACGGCACGCTCAGACTATCATCAGAGATTTCCCTCAACGGAAGAGAGATCTTGATGGGTTCTGACATGAGCTACACTTGTACTATTACCCCTAGAATGGCTTTTCTTTGTGGCGGTGGCAGGTGTCCGTATCTCTTCTTCTTAGGGGCTAACTTTTTAGCCTGTTTTGGCTCCTGGTACTTATAGGGTTTGGAAAAAGATTTAGGGGACTTTTTCGTCCTCTTCGTTTTCGTGGAGACACTACGTCTCACTCTCTGGAAAAAGGTTATGGTGAAGGGAAAAAGACACAACACATTAAAATATCTGGGTTAGAAGATAAGTTCCCATTTATCAAACATGGCTTGCTTAGATAAATTCAGGATAACTTGATACACTATCCTTCAAAATTTTGGGGTCAGTTTTAATTTATTTTTTTTTTAAAGAAAACAATACTTTTATTTAGTATTAAATTGCATTCAACATTAAATTGATCAAAAGTAACTTTTACATTGTATTAAAAATATATATATATATTTAAAAAAAGCTGTTCTTTTGCACTTTATATTCATCAAAGAATCCTGGAAAAAATATGGTTTTCACAAAAATATTAATAGCACAACCATTTGCCCACACTAAATACTGAAGTAATTTGCATCACAGGAATAAATTATATTATAACATATATAAAAATAAGAAACAGTTATTTTAAATGATAATACAATTTCTAGTGCTGGGAAATGATTAATTGTGATTAATTGTATCCAAAATAAAAGTATTTATGTACATAATGTATGTGTGTATTGTGTATATTTATTATGTATATATAAAGACACACACATACAGTATATATTTTGAAAATATTTACATGTATTTACATATTTATATTTAAATAATTTATATTTTAAATATATTTAATATATAAACGTAACATGTTTTTCTTAAATACATGCATGTGTGTGTATTTATATTGACATAATAAATATACAAAGTACACGCATACATTATGTACATAAATAATCGCGATTAATCATTGCCCAGCACTAAAAATTTCCCAATATTACAGTTTTTACTCTATTTTCGATCAAATAAATTCAGAGTAAGAAACTTACCAACCCCAAAATTTTAAAAGGTAGTGTAATTCTGTCATTTATACTGGAAAAGTAGACAGTGAGCAGATTTGAGTAGTCAAATATGTTGTTCTGATACCATACCAGGCTTGCTTCAAATAACGGTTATCCTAAAACTTAAAGCAACCCATGTTCGAAAAAACAGCCACCATTTGACTCTTAAGTTCACAGAATCTCTTTTTATTATTAGTTAACCCAGTGTAGACACTGAGAATACCAAGTTTACAAACATGGACAGACATACACAACATGAGCAAAAGTATGTGGACCACTACAGTAATTTATGGGTCTGGCTATTTAAGCTAACTAACAGGTGCTTAAAATCTAGCATACAGCCGTATAATCTTCTTAAACAAACATTTTCAGTAGTATAGGGCGTACCGAGTGTTAGCATCACAGGATGCCTGTAGGAAAACGGTGTGGAAGAACTTAACCGGCCCAGACAAAGCCCACACCACATATTTTTGCCCATGTAATTTATACAGGTCAAGGAAAGGGGGCAGGGGCTGCCCCATGATTGACATAACAAACACATCACACGTTTCCTGCATTTACCTGGGGCTCAGAATATTCATCTGTCGCTGCTGGGGTCGCGGCGTCATAATAATCATATAAATCACCGTACTCAACAGCAGTTGTGTACTGCACACAGGGAGAGGATGAGAAAGAGGTTAGCAAAGCATACAAACTTGAATGTAATGTACCCTTGGGTGTATTACATACTTTGATGGTTTGAGTTACTATAGCTTGTTATATACAGTATGAATGAAAGTAAGCCATGTTAGAGCAAAACATCATGGTCAGAACTTAAAATGAAGCAAAACTATTGTTTGTGTTACTCTCTACTGTGTGAGTTCAGTATGTCTGAACATACTGCATTAATTATGTTAATGTATAACATGTGATGTACTTATTCTGATATACAGGTGGGTGTTTAAAACCCTATAAAAACTCCCTGCATGTCTTAAGCAGAGATAACAGCCATATGTTGGCTGCTTTCTTAACTTTCTTAACTTTCTTAACTTTCTTAACCCCTTTTTTTCTTCTTTCTCATCTTTATTTGTGTATAAAACCCCATCTGCCTTCTAAAGCAAAGGGTGATTAAAGGCTTAGATCTATAGAAAGAGTCAAATCTATTTGATTTTCTGAGTTCTAACACATTTCAAAGTCCTTTTAGTTATAAAACATAATGTGTCAAGTAGATTTTATACAAGTGCTGCCAGATTGATTAATTATATATAAATATACTCCAACCTTTTATTTGGATGCGATTAATCACAATTAATTGCGATTAATCACATCCAAAAAAACAGTTTGAGTATATGCATATATGCATAATATATGCGTGTGTACTGTATATATTTATACGTATATATATAAGTACAAACACATACATGTATTATACATGTACACACATATATATTATGTAAACACAAACTTTTATTTTGGATGTGATTAATTGCGATGAATCGATTTGACAGCATTATTTTATACGCAAAAAATTTACATTTAAAATTTATAATTCCCATCACACACTGTATATATGTCAAATGTTAAATTTAGAATATTAAGTTAATATTATTATTAAAATTAGGTTTTAAGGTGAAACCATTTGAGGTGAGTTAATATACGCATTCATCAATTATGACACATTTTTTTGAATGGATAAATGTTTTTTCCTAAAGTTAATGTAGCAGCTTCTCTATTTTTATTCCTTTGCTACAAATAACGTCTGTTAGAGCAGCAGGAAAGCCGATAAAGCCTCTGAGTCTGGCTCTCCAGGGCTTCATCCATCAAACACAAGTATATGTTAATCCTCATACAGCATAAGAGCTCATAAAAAAGCCACTGCGCTGATGATCTGGCCCTCTTCCATGGTTGGTGATCACTCAGCGCTGAGTGGGACACCGTTCAGCCAGGCCGAGGGTGATTTATGAGCAGAGCATCTCGCACACGCTCGCCGAGTAAAGATGCGAGAAAGAGGGTTATTGATTTCTCACATACAGGAAACGACCCTCTCCCTGTTTCGGCAGGATGTAATGGGTTAAAATGACTTGCATGTGGTGTCGGTGTTTACAGGAGTCATCACAGAGGTCAGAAGTGTCAAGGTGTGGCTGACCTTTGACCTGGTGATATGTTTTTATGGACACTACCATTCAAAAATTTCAGTGAGTAACATTTTTTTTAAAGAAATTAATACTTTTATTCACCAAGGATGCATTAAATAGATCAAACTTTACAGTAAACATTTATTTTAAAGAAATACGGTTCTTTTGTACTTTCTAATCATCAAAGAATCCTAAAAAAACAGGGTTTCCACAAAAATATTAAGCAGCACAACTGTTTTCACCATTGATAATAATGAGAAATGTTGAAAACAGAGAATGAGAAATGATTTCTGCACCGTAAAAAGTTTTCACCAGTTTCAACATAAAACATCACTTCAGTAGTCACCTTAAAATTTTAAGTTAAATCAACTTAAAACTACAAGTCATTTTAACTCATTACAATAAAATGAGTTCAAATGACTTGTACTTTTAAGTTGATTTAACTTAAAATTTAAAGGAAGCTGCTAAACTTAAGTTTTTAAGTTGAAACAGGTGAAATGTTTTTACAGTGTGAAGGATCATGTGACACGTGGAGTAATGAGGCTGAAAATTCAGCTTTGGATCACAGGAATAAATTATATTTTAAAATATACTAAAATAAGACTTAAAAAAAAGGTAAAAAAATGTTTTCAACCCCAAATGTTTGAATGATAGTGTAAATCATTTGATTATATTACGTGATACTTTTATCTACACCAGTTTCAACTTAAAAATTTAAGTTCAGCAGCTTCCTTAAAATTTTAAGTTAAATCAACTTAAAAGTACAAGTAATGTCAACTCATAAGTTAAATCAACTTAAAAGAACAAGTAATTTTAACTCATTTTATTGTAGTGAGTTGAAATGACTTGTAGTTTTAAGTTGATTTAACTTAAAATTTTAAGGTAGCTGCTGAACTTTTTACTGTATATTATTTTTGTAGCATGAGAGAAAAGTTCCTTCCATAATTGCCATTTCTGACTGTGATGTGTTACTTTTTTCATTTGTTAAATAAAATAATAATTATAAAAATATATTATAAAATTTTTAGTTTTTCATACTTTCGGAATAAATAAATAAATAAATATATATATATATATATATTTATATATATTTATATAAAAATAACAGTGCACCAAAGTATGATTTTAATTTAAAATGCAGTTTTGATTTGTAACATTTTAGGCCACTACATAATTCCTGTATTTGAGTGTTTTTTTGTTTTGTTTTTTTTTTGCAGTATTGATGACTTTTATATTATTCTAACCTGTTAAAAACAACAGTTAAGTATGAGTCTGTCTATCCAGTTGTTTGACTGGTAGTGTCAGAAGTATCATCAACATGCCAGACTTCCAGAAACGTCTTCTGGACACTCAAGGAAAGACCATTTCCTCTGCCGGTCAGTGCAAAAGGTCTACTAACCTCCTCCCCGGGCTCCTGTGCTTGCAGTGTGTCCTTGTGAGGGACGTCACAGTCTGGGCTGTAGTGTTCACAGTAGTCGTAAGCTGCTTTAGGGTCAGCCACAATCAACAGTTGTTGGATATCACCCTGAGGGAATGAATGACAGGAAGATACATGAGATACATATGCCAAAAACACCTCTGTCAATAGTACAGAGACACATATTTCTGCATGAAAAAAAATAGTCATCTTATCTAGGTTGGTCAAAACATAAAATACCACTCTTCCACTGAGGGAAACATATGCGATGCTGGAATGGCAAGGCAACAAAACAGCTACACAGGTCAGATGGTTCAGGAAATTGCTGTTTTATAAGCAGGTAAATAAAACGTGTTTCATCATGAAACACCTGGTAACAGAAACCCACACAGGAAGTTTCCTCTCATATAAAATGCTGCCTGCTTAACAATGCTCAGGCAAAAATACATAAAATCTTCTGGTCCACAACGTTAAACACATATTTATAAAAAACACATGCATGGACTTTCTTCCAAATTAGTCAAATCTGTTTCTCACCATTGTTGGATACAACAGCTTACATTCATTCTAAATTATGATCAATAACTAAATGATTGAAGACATCATTTACTGTATGAGGTTTTGATTTAAGTGGTTACATTTGTGCATTTTTAGGCCACATGTCTTTTATGGGCCGTAACTAGCAGATTCAGATCTTTCTGTTTAGATTTAGACTGGTTCAGAGTGACCTGGGTCTGTAAGTCTGTCACAAGGAACATGCATAATTTTTACAGTACAGTCCACAAGTAGATCTGGGGGATGTGTTGGAACCTGAGGTCTTTCCTTGGCACTGTCACAAAGAAAGAGAGACTGCGATTTAACAGCAAGGCAACCCCAAAAAAAACAGCAGGCTTGGACTTGTTAGGGGCATGTGTGTGTGTCTGTGTGTGTGTGTATTTTTACACTGCTCTCTGTAAACTCAACTGTATAAACAGCAAAATGCTCAGGTGTGCCCACAGTAAAACAGAAGATGCCTGACCTCCTTAATACAAAATACTACCTTTATACTGTTATTATTTGATTTATGAAAACAAAATAAGACATTTAAAAGAATATAACACACTCTCACATCAATTCAGATGACTTTCTTTCTTCTGTGGTACACAAAATGTAATTTTTTGATAAATATCCTGGCCATTATTTTCAATACAGCAAACGTAAATGAGAATATCTTCACATTTTCAAGCAGAAGTGGTCCAAATTAACAATCATTAAGTCACCTGATAGCTTTGTGTGAGGTAAAGGATGAAATTTAAGACGCTGTTGTCTAAGACCCTTATTCTGAATTGAAAAATTCATGAAAGAAATACACTGTGGATGAATAGTCGATTTAAATCGGTAAATCTTTAATTCAGTTCACAAATGTGGTTCAGTTCAACTCACTGAATCAATGATTCAGTCACATCAGTTGGAAAACTAAGCTTAAATTGCAATCTGTTCCTTACACAAAGCTATCAAATGATATCAAAAGACTTGAAATATAGCACTTTGCAATTTTGTAGCTTGACAGCCTCCATTTTCTTTCACTGTTATTAAAAACAAATCACTTTTTGTTTACCAAAGAAAAAGCGTTACAGGTTTTTAACGACATGAGTGATTAAATTATCATTTTTGGGTGAAATATCACTTAACATCTCATCTAAATCATGCACAATAATCAGAATTCATCAAAAAACAATCAATATCATTTCAGTTGCTGCAGGCTTGTTATTCCAAGCCATGTTTCCATTGATCATTTGTTGCCCTGCCACATACAGTACATTTACCAGACCATGAAAGCTAGGATTGGCCCCAAAAACCAGGCTTGGCATTACAGCCTGGTGCCAAGATAGAGGGAAAAACAGGGAGATCAAGCCAATGGCTGAATAAAAGTGACAAGTATTACCTCATTTGTCACCCATGCACTTTTAACAACTCCCTAAACCCTGAAAAGCTTATTCTGGGTAAGATATTCATGAAATAATGGCCTAATACTCACACTGAATCCATTGAAACAGACTTAAGCGAACAATTTAGAAAAATCAAGCCCACCCAGTGATTTATGGTAATACAATGACTGTGCATTTAAACTCACAGTTTTGACTTTTTTCCCTTAAGAATTCTGAATTTACATCTCACAATTTTGATTTTTTCCCTCAGAATTCTGAATTTACATCTGACAATTTTGACTTTTTCAGCTCAGAATTCTGAATTTATATCTCACAACAGACTTTTTTCTCCTCAGAATTCAAAATTTACATCTCAGAATTTTGAATTTTTCCCTCAGAATTCTGATTTACATCTCACTACTGACTTTTTTTTCGCTCAGAATTGTAAATTTACATCTCACAACTTTTTTTCTGCTCAGAATTTTGAATTTACATCTCACAACTTTTTTTTTGCTCAGAATTTTGAATTTACATCTCACAATTTTGACTCTTTTTCCCCCAGAATTCTGAATTTACATCTCACAATTTTGACTCTTTTTCCCCCAGAATTCTGAATTTACAGCTCACGGCTGACTTTTCCCCCTCAGAATTCTGTATTTACATCTTGCAACTGACTTTTTCCCTCAGAATTCTGAATTTACATCTTGCAACTAACTTTTTTCTCCTCGGAATTCTGAAATTACATTTCACCATTTTGACTTTTTCCCTCAGAGTTTTGAATTTACATCTCACAACTTTTTTTTTGCTCAGAATTCTGATTTTACATCTCACAACTTTTTTTTTCCCTCAGAATTTTTAATTTACATCTCACAATTCTGAATTTACATCTTGCAACTAACTTTTTCCCTCAGAATTATGAATTTACATCTCACAATTTTGACTATTTTCGTTCAGAATTATGAATTTACATCTCACAACTGACTTTTTTCCCTCCAAAATTCTAAATTTACATCTCACAACTGACTTTTTTCCCCCTCAGAATTCAGAATTTACATCCCATGGTGTAAACAAACTTGCAATGTAGAGTCTTTCATAAAATATGCTTGTTAGATGACTGAAAAAAAAATGAGTTCAAACTCACAAAAAATGAGTTTTATATGGAATTTACAGCTTGTCTATCTCTACTGTCACAAACACATATAATGTTGTAACCCAGGTAAAATGTTATTGAATATCCATGCAGTAATGCACCAACATCTCTAAACAACATGAACCAATAGCATCACTCAACAGCTTTTTGCTAACGACCCATGAGTCATTCGTAAACATCTCAGCTTTGTACTAAAAAAGTTGGCTTTCCTGAAGGTCCAGTGTGTGAAAAACTATTTAAGATGCAGACCCCCAGCATGAGCATACAGTAAACTATTCAAATAGTAACGTAGCACAGTAGGAAACCTGTCATTAACCGCCGTAATGCCTCAGCTTTACAACATGAGAGAATTTGGTCAATTTTCCTCAGTCATTTAATTGTACTTAACTGCTCTAATTACAGAACTGGAGAGAGCCAATGGTGACGAACACCAAATCGGAAACAAAAGGAGCAGTGAACTTTGATGTACCCAAGCCTAGAGCCGTGAACTGAGCGACCCGGCAACACACCCAGTACTATTAGCTGCGGTCAATGCTATTTCCTCACCTCACAGACAAAATAGTAATTATCAACTTGAAAAATCAGAAGAAAAATGTGAATGTGTTTCTGAACTGTCATTCAAAGTGTGTCAATGCCAACTGTTTTTGTAGGTTAAATTAATTTGGGAGGAGAGCAGTAGGTATGAGGCACCCTGCTGGTTGAAGAAAGGTTCTTATTCATTATGAGACATAAATGAGACATGTGGAACTAAGTACAGTTAAAAAAATAAACGCCATGTCATCTTGTAACCTTTTTGTGGGTCGCTATCCTGCAAATAGCACATTGTACACTTTCAAACCCTACAAAAATCAAAGGCTTCTTTACAGACCCTACAAAGCGCTGATTCATTCAAGTCTAGTAAGAGATGTCGCTCCTATGGGTCTGACCAGGTATTTCCGCCATATTTCCCAAAATACACTTCAGAGGTAGCCATACAGTGAGAACAGTCATAGCGTTCACACTCTGACACAGAGAACTCAGTGTTTCCAACCATACAAATCCCAAATGACACGCCAAATCTAAATACTGGGCATACCTCTCGTAGCCTTTCTATATATGCTGATTTAAACAGCAAGAGGTAGAAAAGAAGATATAGTCTGAGGTAAAACTCCCAAAACTGTCAGTTAATATGTATAAGATGATTTCTAAATTAATTTATAGGCAACCTTCATAACATTTAACTGCTTTTATGACCAAACGCCCAATAAATCTAATAACTACATTGCAAAAAACAAAATTCAAAGGATCCTGCAGATCTGAAATCTGAAATAAAGAGTCGTGGCCACAAAATAAGAATTAAATTCCACAATTTATTAATTCCTGACCATGTTTTAGAAATTTGTTTCCTTGTTTTACATAAATCATGGCCATGATTAGAATGTGGGTACAAACTAATAAGTTGTTTATTAAGGAATTCATTTTTAATTTGTGGCTACTTGAGCATGTCATGTGTGGGGCTCAATAGAAATTGAGTATTAAATGGTATATTAGTTGTCAAAATTAACCATGAATTGATTAGTAATCCACACAGTAAAATCAACACTACAAACAGCACACTATAAATCATCAACACAGAGAAAATGTTTTAAAATACATAAACAATATGGCCCAAATTTAAGATTCTATAGACAAAGCAAAAAACACTTTAATGTATGATCCCGAAAATCATCTTAAGAAAAAATAGCTATCAAACCATGCTTGGTTTCACAGCAGCGCAAAACTACAAGTGTAAGGGTCAATCAAATATCGCCACCACACTGAAATGTTTAAAAAGTACTTGCATTAAAGCAATTTCAGTAGAAACATGAGGTAACAAGACTTTATTCCCATCCCCCACTGAGTAAGTTTCGTCGCCACATGGGTAAACACACACCCAAGCCCCCCTACTTCCCAAGAACTGAAGCATTTCAATATCACCTGTCAATCGGTCCATTGTACATCATTATTTACAGCTTTAACT
This sequence comes from Labeo rohita, assembly GCF_022985175.1. Taxonomy (NCBI): domain Eukaryota; kingdom Metazoa; phylum Chordata; class Actinopteri; order Cypriniformes; family Cyprinidae; genus Labeo; species Labeo rohita. The sequence continues at coordinate 8,714,057 of NC_066892.1, read as the reverse complement.
CATTTTGACCCTGCGCATTCCACACTGCCTCAACTGTGACTTTTAAGAGAGCGTAAGAGCACAAACGCACACATAAAACTGTGAAACAGCAGTTACCTAAAAGACACGAGCTACACATTTACACATTTGCACCAAAACAGTCAAACCTACATTTAGCTTAATTTGAGAGGTGTTGAAAAGTGCAGAAACAAGTTGCTAAGCAAATCTATTTGTGAAAATATTTAAATAATTTGCATTAATTAGCCATTTTCTGCTCTAATCGAGGTGGTGGCAGGGCTGCTGACTCCTTTAAACCTGTAATTTGTTGTGTCTGCTAATTAACACTTCATTCACATCTGAAATAAATACGCCACCCCGTCAGTTTTTGTACAGTGCAAAGCAACTGGAAAAGAAAGTATGTGTTTTCTACACTTTTTCGGATGCTTTCCAGTCATTAAATACAAATAATTTGGGTTGATCAAACTATCCGTATTTTGCCCAATTATCCACACTTTTCAATACCCTAAACCACCAAATAAATATACTCAGGTTATTCTTGTAGCATGCTAGTTTTACTGTAGAGAATTAGCCATGTTGAATGAAGGCCTCGGCTGAGCAATCCGTGCATGAAGAGGACTCCTCTGGCTTTGAGTAGCTTTAATTACAAGGTGAAAGAAGCCTTCATAACAGGAAGCGAGGGGAAAACCCGACCACTTAAAGGTAAACAGTGACACAAGGCTTGTCTGTCTTATCCTGAGTAAGCTCATGTCCAAATATCTGACAAATATTCACCTTTGCCATTATGGAAATGACTTACGATAGTAGTAAATCTAAAGAATTTTTACATTTTTAATACGTGGAGGAGTTACATTTACACTTGACTTGATTTAACTATGTAATCTACCAGATTAGGCTAAAGTGAACAATGACTCTACATACCATAATGTTATATAAAATGATGCTGATGACAGGTTGCCATGGAGATCTTTTTCATGGAACTATAAAAGACAATAATGAACCGCATGCAGAAGCAAATAACAATGTAAAGGCCTACACAGCATCCCACAAACTCTCTAAATAACTCTTTTTATAGTTTGAACTATACAGTTGTTTAACCCTCAGAAACTCAAGAAATTGCAATGTTTTGGCCACTTGCATTTTTCAAAACTGCAAATTTAAACAGTTAGCAGTGGCTTCAACAGGAAGTCACCACATTTTAGCATGACATTAGCATGCTGGGACACTCAAAAACAAATTAAACCAACCTAAGCTGGTTGGCTAGTTTTAGTTGGTCTTTCAGCTTGGACATAGCTGGTTTAGCAGGCTGGTTTTAGAAGGTTTTGACAACTTCTTTAGCTGGTCAGGCTGGGAGACCAGCTGACTAACCGGCTAAAACCAGCTGAACACGAGTTGGTTTTGCTGGAAGACCATCTTAACCAGTTTAAACCAGCTATGACCAACCAACCAACACCCGAAAATTTAAATTCTGTCATCATTTACTCACACTGATGTTGTTCCAAACCATTCTTTGTTCTGTTGTACATAAAAGAAGATATTTTAAAGAATGCTGGTAACCAAACCGTTTCAGTTCCCATTGACTTATATGGATAAAAAAATACAATGGAGGTCAATGGGAACCAAAAATGGTTACCAACACCTTTTCAAAACTTGTTCTTTTGTGTTTCACAGAAAAAAGTCATACAGGTTTGGAACAACATGAGGGTTAAATGATAGGAGTTAATGACATTTTCATTGATCACTTTAACTGACTGCATTGAAATTTTGCTGAAGTGGGTTTCTGAGGGTTAAATACTTTAGATGTGGTGTATGCATGCATGCAAGGCCATTTAATCGCCTAGATGGACAAAAGGAAATACCGTATCTTATTCTCAATCCAAAACTTCTCAGCAGGACCTTTTTTGTACTTACAGGGCTGTTTATTTCTCCCCCATACTAGGTTTATTTGTCATTAAATAGGCTGAACAAAGCATGTGGAGACCCCCGGAGCGTAATTATAAATTTAGCTCTGGTTTGCTCTCCTGTTATCAAACGAACAGATGTTGCTCATGCATCGAATACACAATTTATACTTGATTACACCATCAGGCCTTCACCAGTGTAGTGCATTAATGCAATGAATATAGCTTTACCTCAAACGCTTCCTCATCTAGGATCCTGGTGCCAAAAACGGTTATACCGTTGGTGTCAATACCAGCATGGTCACTCCTGCCCAAAGGCTTTGTCAGCTTCTTCTTGCAGTCGACAATGATGGTTACAGTCTTCTTCTCAACACTGATGCCTACACGATGCCACCTGCGATGAATGGGAAGAGTAGGCGATTACAAACCCAGCAAACGGTTAAAGGCCGCCACACGTGAGACGTGCCTTGCATTAAAACCTTAGACAATTTGCCTCCATACTTGAGATATAACATTCCTGAGTGGACCACATTCCAGCCTTCAAACTTTGGCCTTGTTTAACACTGGATTAAACTCATTAAACTCTAGACCAAATCCCCCCTGTGAGTTATTCAGCATGACAGACACCGTGAACATTGTAGAAAGTGTGTGTCAGGAAGGTACGGTGGAGAAACTGAACTTTAAAATCAAAACACTGAGCTGCAGAGGGAAAATGTTGGACAGGTTTACGGTAGGAAGCCACAGTGTGATTTCATAGGTGTTTCAATGGTACCCACAAGGGTGATCAATTTCCCATAATCCACTTCATTAGAAAGAAATACCTTTATGCTGGCTTGTGTCTTTAATGTACTTGGCAAACTTGAACCGAGACAAGCTTTACTGTGTCTAGAGACCAACAATTCTGGATAATTTAGCTGCTTGCAGAATACAATTTACATAGTTAAGAGCGATTTAGCAAATGATTGACGGTGTAAAACCACAATATCGTACTTAACGCCTTTAAGCGTTAAAACATCCTGGGAATATTCTAGAACTTTAGTTAATCCCTGAACTTGCCAAATGCAATGATTTAAAGTCACACATTTTCACACAAAAAAATTACCCATTTTCCCTAAGGACATGCTGCAGTGTAATTTATCTTTCCATGTGCCATATTCATAAATTATGTTGATAACACATTGTAGCACTCTCTGATTATAATGCTATATGGGAGTTAAACACATTTCACACAGTTTAACACAAATGCTTTACAGATTCTTTACACAAGATCACATTTCCATCATGACCAACTATAATTTTATCTCTCAAAGGACGAAAAACCACAAAAGCATATGAAAGTTATATGGTGATATAGCTATATAAGTGGTGATAGCTAATCTGTTTAGCTGTACAAATGATTTTTAAAAGCCACTTCTATCCTAATTCGTCCTGCACGAGGGAACTGGAATGACAGAATTACCCCAATTAAGGTGCATTTAACCTGAAATCCTAATCAGCACTATAATCAACATAAGCACTGTAATTCCTCACTGAAACATTGTTGTTTTTACAGCAAAACACCCCACTGAACTGATACCTACAGTAAAGCCTCTTAAAATCTAATAAGACAAAGCACGTCCATTGCTGTCAATTAATTTTAGCGCTTGAGGATGTCAAATTAAGGCTAAAGGGGTGTTGGGACAAAAATGAGCATTTTCTTGTAACTGTGACTTTATATCTTGTAATGTCATAATTGTTTAATAATAACTTTATTTCCCATAAATGTAAAAGTATATCTCAGTGCAACTTAATCTTATAACTGTGACTTTATTTCTCACAACTGTGACTCTTTATCTCATAATGTGACTTTTATCTTGTAATTGTGACTTTATTTCTCACAATTGTGACTTTACCTATGTATCTCTGGTGACTTCCTCATAATTGTGACTTTATGACTCGCGACTGTGACTATATTTCACAATGTGACTTTTTCTCTTGTAATTGTTAATTAATTGCTCACAACTGTGACTTTGTATCTCACAGTGTGACTTTATATCTTGTAACAGTGTCTTTATCTCACAAGGTGACCTTTAATCTAACAATTGTGACTTTATTTCTCACAGCTGTGACACTATATCTCAAAATGTCACTCTTACCTTGTAACTTTGACTTTATTTCTCACAACTGACTCTATACCTCATATTGTGACTTTAATAATAGAACTGTGACTTTATTTCTCACTACTGTGACTCTATATCTAATAATGTGATTTTTATCTTATTATTGTGACTATATTTCTCACAACCGTAACTCTGTATCTCATGTGATTTATCTCATAATTGTGACTTCATGACTTGTAACTGTGACTTTATATTTCACAATGTGACTTTTATCTTATAATTGTGATTTTATTTCTCACAACTATGGCACTACATCTCATAATATGACTTCTATAATTGTGACTTTATTTCTCACAACTGTGACACTATATCTCATAATGTGACTTTATTTCTCACAACTGTGACTTTATTTCTCACAACTATGACACTACATCTCATAATATGACTTTTATAATTGTGACTTTATTTCTCACAACTGTGACACTATATCTCATAATGTGACTTTTATCTCATAATTGTGACTTTATTTCTCACAACTGTGACTCTATATCTCATAATATGACTTTTATCATTGTGACTTTATTTCTCACTACTGTGACACTATATCTCATAATGTGACTTTTATCTCATAATTGTGACTTTATTTCTCACAACTGTGACTTTATATCTCATAATATGACTTTTATCATTGTGACTTTATTTCTCACAACTGTGACTCTATACCTCATAATGTGACTTTTATCTTATAACTGTGACTTTATTTCTCACAACTGTGACTCTATTCCTCATGTGACTTATCTCACAACTTGATATCTATGACTTCGTATTTCATATTCTGAATTTTTATGTTGTTTTTCTCACAACTACGCTTTCATATTTCACAATGTGACTTTTTTGTCTTATTTAAAATTTCTCACAATTACCATTTTTGTTTTTTACTTTGAGACCAGAACAGGCTTCCATAAATATATTTTAATTTTGGTCAGAGCTTGCTGATGATGTTATCCAAGAGGTTAATTTCTGAGGTCATGCATCTGCCCCAATGGATCCAACTTTCAGTCTTTCTAAAATAACAGTACCCCAAAAGATCACTGCTGAGGTCAGATCACCTACGGCCCTGTCTGCTTCACTCCATCAATCCAGAGTCACAATGAGATCTCCTCTGGCTCACCTCACAGAAGAAACCACACATAACTAATGCCTCAATAGACACCTGAAATTCTGATTTGTCTACTTGTTAATTCCTGTCAACCGAAATGACTCTAAAACAAAAATATCTTCCTACACGTGTATTGGCTCAGGACTACAGTGTAAACTCTAGCCTGGCAGCAAATGACTTCCTGCTGATGACTGACCTCTGTCTGACCCTGTCTGGAGTCAGTCTCAGTCTTTGTCTCTGAGGATGGGTCTAAACAGCCTAAAAAAGGCTGCTGTGCATTCGACTTTGTGCTTTGCGACTTACTTTCCGTCGGCCAGGTTGAGGGAGCGGAACAAGGGGTAATCCTCAGGGGCAGGCTTGCCTGTCTGATCCTCATACAGGAAGACAGGTGAGCGGCCCACCTCCACGCCTAGTTGCTGGACGCCTTTCTCGTTGTAGATGGACAGAAGGAAGGACTGGATTCCAGCTTTGGGCTTGATGGTGGTTAGGATGGAAAAGTCTTCAGGGAACACACCATCTAGGAAACAGCACAGACAGAAAACAAGTTCACTGAAGGGTTCACTGGGTTTTTGAAGTTCCTCCAAACAGCTAATTGCAATGTTGAACCTGGAAACACAATGGAGGACTAGGAGTGCCACTTAAATATATATATTCAAATTAATTTTTTTATTTGTAAATTACACAGATTCCTTTGTCATCCATAAAGCATTTTCCAGCTTTAACAAAGCAGTTTAATTCATGCAGTTCTGTAATTAGTGGCTTTATTAGCGCATATGCATTGTTTGAAAAGGCCATTAATGAGAAAAACAATGAAATAAGATTTGACATTTTATACAATTTATCAGAAGTAATACAGAGATATTTTATCAGCGTAATTTATCAGACCTTTAAAATCCAGCTAAACAGCGATGATGCAAGAAACTTGGTAATAAACACCAGATAAATGGCATTATATAAGCTTAACTGATATTAACAAGTAATAAACATGCATCTGTTTTCCACAATATAAAGAAACATCTGCAACATTATAATCACATTCCAATTACATAATGCATCTCAAACCTATCATAAAATCTCAGGACTCAGAATATGGTACACAATTTGTATGGGGTATTTTTATTGGGGTTTGACTGGTTCATTGATTATTTTTATTTGTACCTAAGAGCAGCTTGGACATTCTGCAAAGCATCTTCTCTTGTGTTCAATTGTGTTCTGTCACTTTAAACGTTTCTGTTCATTTCTTATGCAACTAAGCAGACGAGCCATGCTGTGGTCAAGAGATTTCAGCCAAGTTCTCCTGCCGCTTAACAATACAAGCGTCTGAGTGAAACATGGCCCTGCACAATCAGGGATGGCATCTGCTGTCAAAAGCCTTGGCAACCACAACAAAGGGCACATTTAAACGCAGCTAAACGTAGGCAGGATATGGAGACATGTTCATGGGGTTCAGCTTACCTGGGAAAAGCTGCTTGGTCGGGGCACTGATCTGGGCATTCTTGCCTATTTTGAAGGCCGTGTCCGGCTGTGATGCTCTTCGGTTTGTGCAAAATCCTGAAGTTTTCTGTACTCCTTCTGGGACAGTGGGAAATTCTAATACTTTTAGGACATCCACAGGTTCTGCTGTATGGGGTAGAAAAGACATGAAAATATTAACAAATAAATATTTTTTTTAAAGAAATGCATTTAATGTTTAGCATACAGCCTCTTGATTGCACACTTTTTATAAGTTGGACTATAAGTTTAATGAAAAATGCACTGTCAAATTAACCAACATACGACCAGAGAGAATCACATTTAACATTGTTTTACGACCCACAAACACACAAAAAGCCAATGTTTGAATTCAATCTGTTTATTTGGCCATATGACCAATCTCAAATCCCCGTTCTTCATTCCTATGAGATTTGACCCTTGCGAAATACCTGATTCCCCCTTCAACTCTTTAGAAGATACTTCAGCTGCGGCTGGGTTAAGTAAACTTGACTACACAGCTTCATTATGATTAACGAAGCAAGATGAAAGACAAACACTGTTCATCCCAGATCACCCAAGAACTGAAAACCTTAGAGGGCACCACTGAGAAGAGTTTTTTCATGATTCACTGCGAATGTATAGCACATGTTTGGCTGTTGGGTGCCATCCAGAGTCTACCAACAGCACCATATGTGTCTTCTGGGACCTGAGTGAATCTTTGGCATCTACCACATAAAACCGAACACTCAAACCGCCAAAAAATAAAGGGCTGCTACGTCACAAAAGGCCGGGCTCATCTGAGGGAGGTCTAAAACGCTGTAATAAAGACGCTGAGGCATTCCCGCTGCTGAGAAAACATTTACTACCCCATTTAAAGGTTTGAAAAGCAAAGCCGACAAACTATTCTTCCGCCGGTTCTTTGTACTGAATGAAACGATCCCCCACTATATCTAAGGGGCTCAATCTGAGCTTTACGCTGAACATACAACCTAGACAAAAGGAAAACCTCAAACTCAACCAATACAATGACAAAGCTGAGGAGGAGAGTTGTTGTGGGGGATCTTCTGGAGACGTTCTCCATAACCTCAGGCCTCATATATTCCAGATGTGGCGCTGTAGCCCCAGTCTGACCTTTTAACATGCAAGTGCAAAAGAAAAATGTCAATAGTCCTAAATCCTTCGGAAAACCAACTGAGAATGTGCCATCATTAGGAGAGTGCAGCTGATGACCTGGTGTGATTTTAACCAGACTGCTGTGCAAACACACATGCTGATTTTTTCAGTCATTCTTTGCGTTAGACAGACTGGTGTGTGTGGGGGAGAGAAGGTTGATTAGACATTTAGTGTGAATGTAGAGGGAGGTACTAACTGATCAGCAAGATCATAAACCTGCCATTATTTAAGGAACACCCAGAAATAGGAGGGGCTTTTCTATCATTCACATAAATCATTTCATTAAGAAATTCACTGTTATGGTAACAGGACACACATGTAGAGTTAAAATAACACATGCCCCTATGTATGCATTCTCTTAGGCTACATAGAAATATATCTAAAATATTTATTTTTTTAGGGCGATACTGAATGAAAAAAACTGGGGACCTTTTTACCTGCTGCTCCTTGAGACTCTAATAATGAATTCGGTCAGAAACTCTCTCTCTCTTTTTCATCCTCTATCTCTCTCTCCCCCTTCTCCCCTCGCTCTCCCCTCTTTGACACATGCGTGCCGCTTGAACAAGACTGCATTATGCCACAGGCTCTCCGTGAGGCAACCTCACTGATGGAATTTTTTTTTGCAAAAAAAAGATTTTTTCCTCATGTCTTCCCCCTTTCACGGCTGTAGAGAAACATCAAAGAACAATAAAGCCTTTCAACCATCTGCTTCCCAAGAATACAGTTCAGTTCACCTCATATTCCAGTTTTAAAGGGACAGTTCAGCCAAAAATAAACTTTTTGTTACATTAAGTCTCACTCGTGTTGCTCCAAACGGTTCTTTCTTCTGTGGAATGATTATGGAAGCACAAACATATTTTTTCCTTTAAGACTTGAATTTGAATCTGCTAGTTTGTCAGATGACGCAGTCTTAACATAGAGATTGCATTTATGCACATGGAACACTGTCAGACACTTTTATTGTATGGAAAGGAGCAGCTTGGACTTTCATTTACAATATAAATATCTCTTTTTGTGTTCAATGAAACTAAAAAAGTCAGAACAACATAAGATTAAACAAATGATGATGGATTGTTCTGGCTTTTTTTGCAACTGCATGCAATTATGTAACATCAAAATGTTTGAAAAAACAGACTGAACCACATTTCAACACAACAGACATGCATAGAGTTTCGTCACAAAAGCATGACTTGTGAATGGAGCCCAAATGTTCTTGCGATCTGGTCGGCACCATTTACCCATAAGACTAAGCAAAATTTCTGAAATGTGTGCATTGTCTTAAGGAAATGCACATCTGAGGTTCCTCAGCCCCAGGGGCTGAGAAAACATGTCAGTACACTGCCAGCTCAAGAGGGCACCTGAGAGAAATGCCTTCACAAGCTACAAACCGCAAGGGATGTAATGCACAGCTTCAGAAGTCTAGTGGGATTAATACATTTTAAGATTCATTATCACCTTTGATAGGGTGATTAAGACTATCGCTCACCTTTTGGTCACATTCAAGAAGCCTTAGGAAGTATGTTGAAATGTGTGTACATTTGTCATTTCTAAACAACATAAATGCCCAATTCAATTTTGCAAGGACCTTTGTTCCCGTAAGGGTGAGCGAGACCTGTCATAAGGCCAGGCTGGGGCCCCTGGATGGCTCCGGGCCCTTTGAAGCCTCCAAAATAATAGGGATGAGCGGAGAGGACAGTCATCAAATAACGGGAAGGCACTTAGTAAAGAAGCATTCCCACTGGGAAACTTATAGTGAGGCATGGGAGTCACAGTGTTGCAAAAGCCCCCGCTGGGCTTCGGTGGGACTAGGGGTGAACGGGCGATTTTGACTGTAACCCACTGTGATCTACGCTAACTCATTACATGGTGGAAATTACAAAGCGAAAAAACTCTAAAAAGTCACAGAAGTCTATGAACTGTCAGATTTATGATATTCATAATCAAATAGTTGTTGCAGTTATCAATTGATCAGTCACGCCCATTGTAAATTGGACCTCCCAGGTCTCTGTTGCTATAAATCAAATTCTTATCATAATTAAACGTTTTGAGATATGAAACAGAAAAGTCACGCCAGTGCGGTCAGAACACTTAAGTCTAATGAGCACACATTAATATATCAGTTACTGATAATCTCTTTATTAATTTGGCTCACAATCTCATCCTCTGAATCAAATCATTGAAGTAGATACTTTTTCAGTTTCTCTTCCAAAATGTAAGGCATTGATGTAAAACCCTGAGGAATTCCACCCTGCTAACCGTGTCCACACACACCTAACGGACCACAGGTTCAAACAAAGACCTTTTTTTCCCCAAAATAAATCCTAAACTGTCTCTCCATGACACTCTCTTGACACATTCCTCCTCTCCACCCTCCCACAGAGTAGAAAATATGCAGAACAAAATAAAATTGCATGTTTTTATACAGGTCTAGAAATATGGTAATTAAATGGACAGATGGTGAACAAACCATGTCCTGCGCAAAAACTACTTGTTGGTACATAGGTATATCTACTTTTAGCACGAACTGCTTTAAAGTGCAGGATAAGACAATTTCTGTCTAACATTGTGATTTAAAGTCTACTGTAGATATGTAGATGTATGTGCATAAAATGGCATTATTAAATGTAGTGAACGAACTTTTGGGAAACTAGTGAGTTTATTTTAACGAACTCCACAGACTCTTGTTCATTTAAGTATTATAGTGTTAAATATTGGGCACTGGTAATATTATATCTCGCGCACATACACATATACGGGATGCAGATCTGCGATCACCTGTCTAAATCAAACGCGTAAAAATCCGCAGGCGCAAAAGCGCATCTCCTGACAGTCCCTGCAACTTCATCAAAAGTTCTTAAGTCTATCTTTCCTTACCTGCTCTGACATTTGGAGCCTGCAGAACCAGGACGAGGGAAACTGTGATGAATTTGAAAACAGTGGAATCCAAAAGCCACCTTTTCGTTTTCCACATTGGGGACCACCTTGGCCTCTCCATGGTCGGGCGCCCACAAATGTGCACAAAACCCGGGGCGACCGCTGCTTATTTGAAAATGATGTCCCTTCTACAATCCCAAATGTGCCCGATCTGCTCTAAACAGCCATAGGTGAGGGGTATTTTGTCTCGCCGGGCCCCCTTCGATCCTCCTTTCCTTGCGCCCAGCCTTCAGACTGAAGGGATTCGGGCTTTAATCAAAATGAGACGCGGAGCGCTCGATCGCCTCACCGTCAAGAGGGCTGGACCCAGACCCTGGATTACAGGAAAATGACAAGGGAAAAATACCCCGATTAGCAAATCACGGGGCTTGAAAGTTGGCTAGGGATCCACCCATCAGTTTTCCAAAGCCTCCCCTGGTCGCCCTCTTGCGCGTCCCCCCATGAAAGCCGGTAGACATTTCCCTGGAGTAGCCTGGGAATGAAAGAGAGAGAGAGAAAGAGAGAGAGCGAGCGAACATGCAAGCAATTCCAAACGTTGGTTAAATTTCGGATTAGGGCATAATATGCATATATGCATCACCAACAAAACAGTGGAAAACTGTATTATAACGTATATATATATTGCAGGTTTTGCATCATTCTGAAGTTTGTTTTTTTTAAATGACCGAAAAACTGCACATTTTCCAGTTGATGGCTTTTTAAGAGACTTAAGAAACATGGTTTCCTGGATGAGCGATCAGTTATACAGCGTTTCCCAGGACAACGGCCATTATTCAGAAATATGTGACCCTGGACCACAAAACCAGCAATACATTGTATGGGTCAAAATGGTCGATTTTTCTTTTGTGCCAAAAATCATTAGGTTATTAAGTAAGGATCATGTTCCATTAAGATATTTTGTACATTTTCACCGTAAATATATCAAAACTTAATTATCGATTATTAATATGCATTGCTAAGAACTTAATTTGGACAACTTTAAAGGCGATTTTTTCAGCATTTTGATTTTTTTCACCCTCAGATTATTGATTTATTAAATATCTCAGCCAACTATTGTCCTATCCTAGTAATCATACATAAGTGGAAATCTTATTTCTTTTTTAACTTTCAGATGATGTAAAATTGAACCATATGACTGTTTTTGTGGTCCTGGGTCACATATTTGACCGCTTATTGCAGCACCTCACCAATCAGAATAAAGTATTCCAGAACGTTTGCGTTAACTTTGTGCAGAATCTACTTAGAAATATAAAATATCTTGGTTTTGAATGCCTTTTGCATATGTTTATTCCTGAAGAGTGCATGTGGAGGTTGAGTGGGAGGGGCTAAGATTGACTGACAGAAGACTGACGGGCCACATTCCCGGTTTGATTCCTTCACTCTCTGGAATGTAAAGGCAGCGAAGTTAATTAATAACACAATGACCAAAAATCAAAATCATGGTCAATCCCATGGTCATTTTAAATAGTGTTTACAGAATTTATTACAGGTTCAGCCATGTAAATACTGATTGCCATGGAATTGTTTAACGTTATGTCATTTATGAACTATATCTTATATGCGAAATAGTTTATAAATAGCTAATAGCTCTGCTTCTAAAATGTAATGTGTGAAAAAAATGAGCAATCAGCTCTGGGAACAAATGGCAAACGACCAGCTCATGCTTCATGCCAGAAATCATCTCATTAGCATTTTGTTAGCATGCCAAAGTTACATCTTTTCTTTACAAATACATGACTGATTGAATTAATTAAAAAATAAGACTGAAATTGCATTGCATATTGCATTTGCATGCAATAATATGCAAACTCAATAAGATGATACACACAAAATCAGTGAGATAATTCATCATCATTGTCATAATAAAAAAAGCATTATGTCATCACCTAAGGGCAAGTTGGAACTGCACTCAGTGAACTGTTTGCAGAAACATGCACAGTAGATCTTCAGATTCTAAGATAAGATTATTTGAATCCAACAATACCTGTGATCACTATTACATTGTTTGATTTGGTGACAAAATTATTTAACAGCACCTAAAAAAAATGACAATATTTATGATTTATAAAAGTCTATAGTGTGAATAACTAGTGCTGCATGCAAGTGATTCATATTTTGACTCTTACTGATTATGATGCATTGCATTCCTAAATTCCCAAATTCTTTGTCACTCACCTTTCACTTTGCTGATGGATGCTGTCAGAGATCAAAGGTCAAAACACATTTTGACAGTTACATGGCTCTGATATAACATTAGCATATATGAAGTGCTCTGGTGTAACCGCTGTGAATAATCACCATCATTATTCCATAAATTAATCAATAAAAACATAAAAAGTGCTCGTCACTGCCAAGAGCATGTGTTAAGATGAGTGCAGAACAAGTTCTCATTTACAATACAGATTCTTGTCAAGCAGTTATGCATGCTTTGAGCTAGATCGCTAAAATAATTTTTTTAGTGTGTTTGCATGAATTTGATACATGACTTGGCTCAGTCCTTACATTTCTTCACAATTGTAAAAACTCAGTTCAGTTCAGTGCCAGGGCTGGTCATGGGTGACCTCTGAACCAACTATTATCATTAACTAAAAACCCATACAACCATTTTCATTATTATGTAAAATGAATATTGTAAAATAAATATTAACTGCAATAAAATATATAAAAAGTATTTTATTTCAGCTAGCTGCCAACATTTAGAGTTTTTGTTTAGTTTAAGTATTAAAATACATATATAAGGGGCATTTACTCCGAGGAGGCAAGGGAGGCAGCGTAGTACAAAAATAAAACAAATGGAATATGATTGGATATGACTGGTTATGATCAGCTGTGATTGGTTCATGTGATAAGTCCCACCCCTTGTGTTTGTGCGCTTTCTGTGTTTGCGAATCAGTCTGAATGAATAATATAATGGCGTTAATGAGAAGACTAATTTAAAATAAAGCTGCAAGCAGTGATTACCAGGGTTCAAGCGCTTTTGGCATTTAAGCGTATAAGGAAAAAGACATGACATATTATTTAGCAAGGCTAGACCAACCTAAATCAATGATTAAAAAAGGCCATTTACAATATAAATACAGTGTTTTTGAGTCTTTTTTAAGTGTTATAGCACCATCTGTGGTCCGATCTCCTTAAAACTTTGCATGCTTGTTTATAATCACCTGTCTCTTTCGTGAAGTCCTTTAGGCTTTATAGGATTTTGGCTAAATTTGGACAGGCCCCTTTTCTAAAACCTTGGACTAGATTGCCAAAGTAGGTTTTTGACATCTTCTCAATCATTTAACAAACGATTTGATTGACAGCAGTATCTCTGGTGGCAAAGTTGTCCGGAATGAGGAGTTCAATCGTATGATATAAATATCAGGCATATGTGCGAAAAACAGTGTGACATACAATCGCTTGCACCCTTGAAAAATGCGATATCGCCCCCCGCAGTGGCCGATTTCTTACAAATTTCTCTCAGACCTTTGAGGCCATGAGTCGAACAGGCCCACCAAGTTTCGTTCCAATCGGTCTCCATTAACCTTGTCCAATAGGTGCTCAAACTTTGTCTCTCAATGAGAGAGTTACTTGTTATTAGGGAGTTAGATGTTATTTGAGATACGCAAATGTCCTTGGAGACACTTGTGGCACATCGGACCAAGACTGTACACACCAATTTTCATGTTGATAGGACAAATGAATGCACAGCTATAGCCATGTTTATGTTATTTTCCCTCTGATAGTGCCACCAAGTGGCCATGCTCTGCGATTTTTTTCCTGTGACCTCAGATTGAGCTCTTACATAAGTGTTCTGAGACTGGGAAAGATATTTCATTCTGTTCAGGAGTTATAGGCATTTTACTAAAAGTGGCCCCGCCCCTTTCAAACATTTTGGTGTCCTTTTGCGACGGTAAGTCGAAAGTTAAACTTTTTTTGCTAATTATTGATATTCACGATTTGCGATCGAACCTGAGGCATGCAATTTGTCCGGCGTAAACCAAGAATTCCAACGACATAAGACACTTGAGTTTAGGAGTTATGAGCGATTTTGTAATCTGTAGCGCCCCCGTCAGGCCAACTGGGGTGAGCCTCGGTCATGTTGTAAGTGGTGCAGTGAGTACTACCTCCAAGTTTCAAGTCTGTGCGACTTACGGTTTAGTCTGCACAATCGATTTATGTGGAAATCACTGGAAATCATCTACACGCTTGAACTCCTAAAAAGTAAGTAGAAAACTTTCACAATTAAATATAGCCACATTGTTACGTCAAAATAAGACTTAAAATGACATGAAAACATGACCTGTTGTAGTTTTTAGTGAGAAATCAGCTTGGTAAAATTGAAAGTAAATCTGTGACCAATATTTACAGAACTTAAATGACTGATGATTTGAAAAATCCAAAAGTAGCTAAAAGTTAACTATTAAAAAGAATAGCTGAACATTAGATGTAAAAATAAAATATACAGTTTAAATTGTTACTGCCTTGAGTTATTATTTTGGAATGAATGTAACATGCTTAAGAGCACTAACTTGCTTAGACTCATACTTGGTTTGAATAAGTTGTATTACATTGTTAATGCAAAAATATAGAATAGATTTTTTCTTCCTGAAAGTGTAAGTAATGTGAAAACACATTGATACAGTGGCCATTTAGATATGACTAGTTTTAGTTTCCCTTCAGCATGAGTATTTGACCTTAAGTGGAATCGTAAGGGAAGAACTTTTCACAGGCACACACTAACCAGCCACTAGCTTCTGTCCATCAGGGTCTAAACACACAGAGCCTGAGGGAGTATAAAGGGCTCTTTCTGTCTCAGCTCAGAGCCAGAGCGCACCGAGAGCTCAGTCACTCAACATACAACCTGTGCTCTGTGTTCAACAAAGAACTCCCACAGAACACATTCCCTCAACCTGGGGAGTGAACTTAAACATGAGAAACAATCGAAAATACTCAAAATTGTACGTTGGAGAAGACTCTCTGAGGTAGAAATTTCTAGACAGTGGCAGGACTGTCATTCTGGAATTGTAAGGCAGTTATTTTCACTGTGGTCTACCATGGTGGGTACCAGAATGAATACTGGTTAAATATCGTTTCCATTTTAAGAGCGTCTACATCTGAAATGTCCACATTGTGCATGGCGTAAGCCAAACAGGGCAATGCTGCTAACTTTATTTGAATAAATAGACATAATCAGCCTACACAAACTTGAAATAGCTTTGGGCTGAGGTTCATAAATGCCTAGACATTTGTTGTGATGTCAGCATTTGTGTTGGAAGTTTGCCGTTTCAGTCTAACATCTAACAAAGTGGAACACAAACTGCCCAGCAGCAAATCTCTATAAATACACCTCCACGTTTCAAACCGTTCTTACACCCTTGATCACAAACGTACTACATTACAAGCGGTAATGGCTCTTTCCTCATGTTTAACCGTGGTTGGAAACTCACCCCAGGGCCCTCAGAGTTATTCAAAGCTGGGTTGTAGAAGTCAGATCTCACAGTAGTTCATTCACTCTTACTCAGGAATGCCATTTTGTCTGGGCAAGCATTTTACACCTAAGGAAGCGTAAAGTCCATTACTTCAGTATGTATAGAATATAACCCCTATACTTAATGGTGGTCACACAAGGACCTTATTTTTGGTCGGATCTAGTGGTTTTTTGAATTAACTGTTTTCTGTTGGCCCTTTGAGATGGGTCAGTGAGGTTAAAAAGTGAACTTAGAATTTGGAATATACACTATCTGTAATCATGGAACTTAGCTAATTCATGGTTGGGCAAAATTCTTAATTGTTTGACTGATTTTGAATTTATGAGTTTGGAATTTGAATTCAAATTCGCATTACTCAGCTTTGTTCATCTTCGGAACACATAAATCCGAAAGCTTTCTGACCCTGCATAGAAAGCAATGCAGCTGACATGTTCAAGGCCCAGAAAGGTAGTAAGGACATTGTTAAAATAGTCCATCTGACATCAGTGGTTCTATGTAATTTTATGAAGCTTATGAACAAAAATAATGACTTTATTCAACAATTTCTTCTCTTACGTGTCAACCTTCAAAGTGTGTTCACCGTACTGTGACACATAACATAGAACTCTGACTTGGAAGAGAAGAAATGAGTCTCATTTCACTACATTCTGCATCGCATTTGATGCTTCAGATTCAGAATTGAATGCCACACAACTTACTTTTGCTAAAACCACATGAAGAACATATGCTATGGCACACAAACCAACTATATTTAAAAGCAGTTTGGTTTCAGCGATGGTGAACCACACTGGGTTTCACATCGCTTTGACTGCTGCAACACTCCTGGATTGCTGAGGAGCACCAAGGATGTATGGCGAGTGAAAACTGTAAAAAGGTCAGTGAGTCAGTCGTTGGAGGTCAAACCAAATGATCCCAGATGGACCACAGGAAGGGTGAGGTGAGGAGGAAGCACCCAGTGTCTCAGGACATGCGGTCCCAGAGAAAGTAGATGGGTGGTCTGGCACTGCAGGAGGGTAATCACAACCCCCGAAAGTAGCCAATATGGACAAGTCCATGAAAGATCCATTTTTCAGGCCTTTTGGAACATGAAATACGATCTTGGCATCGATAAGATCTGCCAGCGTCAGGGAGCCAAGGCCTTGGCATCACTCTCTTGAACAGGTCAAAATAGACATCATATGAAAGATCAGATCATTTACTCTCTTTAATAAGGCCACAGTCTATCAACCTTGTCTTTTCCCTGCTGTCACTCTCTCCATTGCTTTCTCACACACTTTAGAAATATGTCCCATAAAGTTTAACAAGCATATAATTCAAACATACAAAGGCTCTTGAGTGCTCCTACAAACTTTATGTTTTATTTAGCCAAACAGATAAAAGTGTGCCTGTCGCTGAGTGATTATTTAAAGAACTTCCTCAGTAAACATTTAAGGGGACCACACATTGTCTACCCATCTGGCTCAGGGATGTGGAAATGCATTTACATTTCTTGGGAAGTATTTCACAAGTAGCCTAACATAACCTAAAATCTCATCATTAACAAGTTGAGTTGTTTCTTTGACAAAACACTTGATGGTTATTAAATACTCCTGCCATGATTGTAAACATTTGTGGGAATGGGGAGACTTTAATTTAACTTGAAATTCAGACTGACATTTTAACTGAAAAATGTGTTATTTTAAACATGAAATATAAAAACATAATAATGTTTTATAAGTGTATTTTGAAGTGTAGTCAAGTTCTACAATACAAGATTAGCCAGGCCTGGATATATATCAACATCATTTTGGCGTAACATAAAATAAAGATCAAGGATGACACTTAATGCATGGGAGAGTCTTATATCTTCAGTATGTTTCAACACTCTCACAGCTCAATGTAAACATCACATTCCTTTTCAGGCCTCATATACACAAAACACTGAGCCAAAACCTACAGAACCTCACATAGATAGATATATAGATAGATAGATAGATACATAGATAGATAGACAGATAGAGATAGATAGATAGACAGACAGACAGACACACAGACAGATAGATAGATAGATAGACAGAGATAGATAGACAGACAGACAGATAGATAAACAGACAGACAGATATAGATAGATAGATAGATAGACAGACAGACAGACAGACACAGTCAGACATAGAAAACAAAATGACAGACAGACAGATAGACATACAAGCAGACAGACAGATAGACAGACACAGTCAGACATAGAAAATAAAATGACAGACAGATAGACATACAAGCAGACAGACAGACAGACAGACAGATAGATAGATACATAGATAGAGATAGATAGACAGACAGACAGATAGATAGAGACAGTCAGACATAGAAAATAAAATGACAGACAGACAGACAGACAGTCAGACCGACAGACAGACAGATAGATAGACAGATAGATAGATAGATAGATAGATAGACAGACAGACAGATAGATAGATAGATAGATAGATAAACAGACAGACAGATATAGATAGATAGATAGATAGATAAATAAACAGACAGACAGATATAGATAGATAGATAGATAGATAGATAGACAGACAGACAGATAGACATACAAGCAGACAGACAGACAGACAGACAGATAGATAGATAGATAGATAGATAGACACAGTCAGACATAGAAAATAAAATGACAGACAGACAGACAGACAGATAGGCATACAGGCAGACAGACAGACAGACAGACAGATAGATAGATAGATAGATAGATAGACAGACAGAGACAGACAGATAGACAGACAGATAGATAGATAGACACAGACAGACAGAAAATAAAATGACAGACAGGCAGACAGACATACAGATAGATAGATAGACAGACAGATAGACAGACACAAACAGACAGAAAATAAAATGACAGACAGACAGATAGACATACAGGCAGACAGACAGATAGATAGATAGATAGACAGATAGACAGACAGACAGAAAATAAAATGACAGACAGACAGATAGATAGATAGATAGATAGATAGATAGAGAGATAGATAGATAGATAGATAATTACATTTAAAATATGTAAGATTATAGTCATATTTTATATCTGGGCATATTCATGCTGAGAAATTTCTGTCTGAACTTGTTCAGTCAACAAACGCAGCTATATATACACATACAGTATGCCGTTATACATTTTCCATCCTCAGGGTGATGTCTTTTTATTTGCACAAGGTGATTTCTATTCTGGTTAAAAGAATCTGGAATGATCTACAGTATAGCAGAGCTTCAATGGATGCCACACACAAAGCCGAACTAAACCAAAACATACTAACAATGCTTTAGCTGAATAAAGATATCTTGACTTCCATCAGTTTTCTTTTTGATAAAGGCCACATACCAAAAACTCAAGCTCCACCAATGGGCATGATGTTCAGTTGGCATGATTGTGCCAATTATTTCATGCTCTCTGATGCTGTCAAATGCAATAACCTAATCATCTGAAGAGAACGCAGCATGAACTCTGCCGTTTGCTTAATATAATTACAGCTAATTGATTAAGAAGTCAAATGATGTGGGAGACATAAAGCTCATTGCCAGAAGACACTCATTAATGAATCAAAACCTTAAAGCCATTCTTTTAAATTCCCATTCAGGTCTACAGTAAATGCTTTCTGTATATCTGCAGCATTATTGGTAAACGCAATTCTTTAGCACAGCTAAAAACACATAGGTGGAGTCTGTCACCCTCCTCTCCACGCATAACACAACAACTCTTAATTTATCTGACTGCTCCAACAGCTAATTATATTTCCATTCTCGATCAACGCAGCTTGACTGAACATTTTGGCAGCATCTGGAGGGTAAAACAACAGTTCACTGATACAGGAAACATCTGATCAAACACATCAGGAGCTCCAGACTGATTCAACAAAGCACTCTGACACACCAGGGGATATTTGCCCAGCCTCTGATACAGAGGCACTGATGCACATGGTTCCGACCTGCTGATGTTACCGAGCAGTTGCTTGTTAGTGATTCCAAGAAAAACTTGTAAGAAACATCACAAAAGAGATTTCTTTAATGTCTCAGTTGTTCTTAGCTGGTTCTGAGATGTATCTTCTGAGGAAAAACAGTTATCTCACTTGTACTTTTTCTAAAGTTCTACAAGAAATCTTATTATTTCACATCTCTCATTATTTATGTGTTCAGATTGACACTTCGGTGTCTCTGGTGTCAATCTGAATCTAAATCATCTGGGCAATAATATTATAGGGTCATTCCGTGTCAAATCAACCCAATTTCCAAAACCTTCCTGGTTTGGATTTTTGATGGATTTTTGAGGAAAGATGGACATGTATAATTATGAAAGCCAAAATATTAATTGTCATGGATGAATATTTACTGAGTAATCCACTTTTTTGTAGTGGGAGGTCAAAACTGCTATTTTCAGCTGAGATTCAGAGTCAAGTTACAGGGGGGTAAAATGACTTCAGAAAGATTGCAGCATCTTAATGTTTTTTTTTTTTTTTTTTACACAGAGATTGGTAGGTCTGTTAGTAAAATCTGTTGACTTTAGCAATCTTTGTTGCATTATGTGCCAACGGTGACCATTCAAAAATTGGGAAACCGCACTTTTCAAGTTTTTCTCAAAAGTTTGCATGCCTGTAATTCAAGAAGTATTAAAGATATCTTAATGCCCTTTTAGATATTGGGTCTTAACAAACTTTCCCTTTGGCATCTTTATTTTTAATGCCCTATGAAATTCGGTTCCAGAGATATTGGAATTTCAATATGGCTCCAGGAGTAAATCATGTACACATGTACATATGTACAAAATGTACACATTTTCAGTGGTCAAAAACCAAATGTGGGTCATTTTGGAAAAATATGATACTTTTCTTTTAAAGAGGAATGTCTGAAAAACAAATAATGGTAAAACTACACTGTAAAAAATAAAACACACAATTTGTTGAGTCAGCTTAAAATAATTTGTTACCCTGCTGCCTTAAAATTTTAAGTTCAGTCAACTAAAATAAGTTTAGTCAACTTGAAATGTTAAGTTGTACTAAGTAACAACTTAGATATTTGTGTTTGCTACACTTAACAGATGGGTAAGTAACCCAGCTGCCTTAAAATTTTAAGTTGATTCAACTCATAAAAAAAATATCTCAACTCAAATAAGTTGTCACTTAGTATAATTTAACATTTCAAGTTGAATAAACTTTTTTTTGTTGACTGAACTTAAAGTTTTAAGGCAGCCAGGTTACAAATTATTTTAAGTTGACTCAACAAGATGTATCTCGCTTCTGCAGTCTGAATGTCAGAAATATTATTTTCCATAGTTTGCGTGCCTATAACTCAAGAAGTATTAAAGATATCACAATATGATTTTAGAGTCCAGTTCTTCAGAAACTTTTCTTTCAGAATCTTCATTTTCAAGGTCCTACATAATTCAGTCCCAGAGATAAGGGGATCTCAATGAGGTTCCATGTCCAGATGGTTGAATATTACCCATTTTCAATGGTCAAATATTTCAAATGGTCAAATTATTTTATTTAAAGAACAATGTCCGAAGAAGAAATTAGAATTGTATCTAAAAGGACATGAAGATATCTTTAATACTTCTTGAGTTGTGAACTTGAAAAGTGCTGTTTCCCCAATTATGAATGGTTACCATTGGCACATAATGCAACAAACATTGCTAAAGTCAACAGAGTTTACTAATAGAACTACCAATCTCTGTGTAAAAATAACATTATGATGCTGTCATCTTTCTGAAGTAATTTTTTACCCCCTGTAAATTGCCATTTTGACCTCATTCTACAAAATAGCGGATTATTCAGTAAATATTCATTAATGACATTTGACCTCTGGTAGAGTTGAGTTGACACAGAATGATCTTATAGTTGTTTGCAATCTTCTCACTTGGGTTTACTCCAAATTTAGGAGAAACTACTGAGGAGTCTTGAAAATGGTTCTTTTATCAAACGATGAAAAACCATGATGGTTTCAACTGTAAGTACAGAACCATGTCTAGAACTGGAATGTTTTAAAGTCTTCAAAGCAGTCTCGAAAACATTCTTGGTGGTGAAAGAAAGGTTAAATCGGTGGTGTGCTGCATGCAGCACAACATTTCGGATAAAATATGTATATAAAATATGTCTTGCATTCAGGATGAGGGAAGGGAAGACAACACTGTAATGACATCTTTCCTCTCTTAGAGATACTAAAATAAAACCAAATCTCACACGCTGATCACTGGGTGGCTGTAATCACGGTCTCTTAAATTGCCATCCCTTTCTAGAACCATTTCCGCGATTGCACGCCAAGAGTTCCTTAATTACAAATGCTTAAAGTCTATTGCAAATATACAATTAAATGTGATCATTCATTACTGAACTGTAGCAGAATTGGATCACTCCAATTTACAATATGGAACAGAAGTCTCGCCTTTCAGTTTAAAAGAGCTGACTTGCCATAAAAGGACTTAGTGACATTAGTGACCTAAGCGCCGTCACCCGTGACAAACTAAGTCTCGTGTTAGGTCTAACTGCATTGCTAGACTTGGCTCTGTTCAGACCTGCACTGCCTCCCCCCTCCTCTCTCTTCCTCTCCCAGGAGCCTGATCTCTGCCCTGTCCCAGTCATGCTCCACCCGCTGCAGGCCACTTCCAGCCCCAGCCGACTGCTTGATTTAGTACACTGCCAAACACAGTCAGACGTTTAACCACTGAGAGTATAGTTCCTGCAGGTGCAGTGTAAAATAAGCAGTTTCAAATCCAGTAAAAATGAACTAGTATTAATATTAGCATTCTATAATTTCTGATCACCCTATATTTATGCGGGAATCCATGCTATTTTTAGCGAAAGTGCACAGTTACAGTTTTACTGACAGACATTTTCTCAACAAAATGTTTTAGTCCATTACATGCTGACAGGTACTAAAAATTTCAAATTCATTTTTTACTGCTTTTGAGAGAAAAAATGGAAAGCATACTTAAAACAAAGCTTTAGTTTTATATGAAACAACATGTTTGCATGATTTTGCAAGTTCAAAAATGAAGCCATGTGACTCTTAACATTTCCATCTCTCTCTAAGTGGTTTAGAGAGTAAAAAGCAAAAAGCGGAAAGATAATTTTCACATCCCTCATCCAAACACACACCCCCGTGAAAGAAAATGTCTTTATTTAAGTAATCACAACGTTCCAGCAGCTTCAAATACAGGGGGTGTAGCCACAGAAAAAATAACTTTCCGACATTTTCATCACTAAAGGGCTTTAACAACAAGTACGCCAGTTTAAAAGGCGAGGAGGCAGACCCTCATCTTTCAAAAGACAGATACTTGAACCACCAGCATGTCTATGCTTGTCAGTTTCAAGTGGAAAAGCTCTAACACTGTGCAGATGCTTCAAAATCCCTTAGGGGTTTTCCTCAGTGCAGCATAGGCCTATACATTTATGATGGCATTTATGATTTGAGTGCAGCAAAATAAAACATATAAATCACTGTATGTAGTATGAAACACAAGCTAGGTTAAGCTAGAAACACTTTAGCTAAATGCTAACAGGTATGTTTCTTGAATTGTCAGTTCAGTAGGCCTACCTGTCATACTGACTCCTATTTTTCCCAACTAACTTAGTTTAGCCTAAAGTATGTCTAAAATATGTTAAAAAGGAAACACAGAAGCTAATTTCATTTGCATTAGCAGCAAATACTCTATAGCTGATAGAACAGGATCCAAAACAATGATTCAGAATGCTTCATGACCTACATTTCCAAAATTACGTCTGTTTTACATCTCTCAACTCAGGTGCCCACATCAAGGACTTCAAGATTGTCTGCCCACTCAGCAATGAAGGTGTTTCAAGGGAAAAAAGAGAAGGAAATCATGTGTGCAACATCAAAGTGATCACTGATGGCACAGCCAGGGTGAAGGAGGAGACCGCTACGGTGGTTATGGTGAACGTATTCATGGCCATGTGGTCCACGCAGCCCTGTGGGGTGGGGCGCAGCATCACCGAGATAATTGCTGGCTGGGATAGCGCTGCCTGGTAGGGCCTATGCATTGGGGCGAGGTGCATGAAGCGTAGATCAAACGAAAATATACAGCTAGACTGCTCACCAAATCTCTTATTAGTGCAGCTGAAGAGCCAAAATAGCATGTTCACCGCATGCATGAACATTGTGGTCACCTTGAAACTTTATGCACTGCTAAGTTAAGTGATAAACGACGTTGCAATAGCAATTAGCTGTACTTAGGGTTTGGCATTGAATGCTATTCCTTACTTTAATAATTTTAGGCCTTGTCTAATCTTAAAACTAATAGGCACTTCTTTTTTGTGGAAATTCAACGTCATTTGGCCTTTCCGTCTTGATTCATTTAAATTATACATCATTTCTAGTCTATGATCATTTTGAGTATAACCATAAAATCACAAAATGAAAACTGCAAAGTCCTCATGGCTAGAGTAAAACACTGGGTACCTCCCAGTCCAAAGGACATGGTTTGATTTGTGAATCTCCCATTTTTGTCTCAAGAAGAAAATGGAGCGTCCTGCCTTACATTCCTTTTATCACTTGTTAACGAAATCAACTCATGTCTTCCACAAGAGGACGTTGAAACATGAGAATGAGGTCAGCAATTTAACACTCTGAGTAATGCGTGCATGAGACTTTTTTTTGGAAAACATCCCAAATGATTCTAATCCGATATTTTATGTTGATGCAGGGTTTGTTTTAAGCTTGGATGAACTGTCAAAACAGTTCTATGATAAACTCAGTCTAAGCCACACATTTCAAAGCTCCTGTGATCAAAGAAATGATGCCACAGAATTTATAACTACCATAATTGATGGTATAGAACCACAGTTAAAAGCAAAAATATAGAGAGCGAGAAAAAAATTAAAGCATGAAAAACTAAAATGCTTCTTCAGATCACGTTTTTTTCTTAACGTTCATTTTACTTAATGCTATTCAGGAACTTTCCCATGATGTCATTCACACTGACAAAATGGTTTATGTCTAGAAATGCTCATAATGTTAAAGCAAACAAGGAAAATGTTAACTGAAATAGAGCAATGGAATACAGTCACTGTCTGAAATCACTGTAGCACTGTTCCTTCTTGAGCACAGGCGTTGTCTCAAAATGCTGGAGTAAAGATGCTGTTTGAAATCCCTGGTGTACACAAACTGTTTGCAATCAGTAGAGCACAGGTGCCATCAGAAATCACTAGAACATGGTCAGTATTTTAAGAAGAACTGGAGCACAGTCACTGTCTAAAATCACAGATGAACAGCTGCTGTCTCAAATCATTCTGGCATTCTGTCATCACACCACCATTTATAAAAAAGTTAAATTAGTGGAGCACATAGGCTGTCTGAAATCACTAAAAAAATGTACACAGAAAACACACTGAAAAAGTAATAAAAAAGTCTGGAGTAAAGGAGTAAAGGAGTCCTCTGACTGAAATCACTTATGCACAAATGCAATCTCAAATCACTGAGAAAAAGCACAGTCACTGTCTGAAATCACTGAAATCACTGTTGCACAGATACTGTGTCAAATCACTGAAGTTCTGTCACTGTCTGAAAAAACTGTATTGGCTGAAATTACAGGAGCACACCACCAACCGAAATCAGTGGGCACAAGTGCCATCTGTAATCAAATCAATCACTAATGGCATCTCAAATCACTGGAAAACAGTATTTTCTATAAAAACATAACTGTCTCAAATCAATAGACTACAAGCATTGTATGAAATCACAGTATTGTCTTAAATCACCTGAAATAATTGGAGCACATTACCATTTGAAATCACTGGAAATCAAATCACTGAATAAGAAGTACATTTACACAATGGAGTAAAGGAGTCTTCTGAAATCACTGAACATACACTCTGAAATCACTGGGAAAAAAATAACTGAAGCAGTATTGAAACAGAAGTACTGTCTTAAATCACTAGAGCAAAGCCTTTGTCTTTAATCATCTGAAATCACTGTAGCACAGCATCATCCGAATCACCCGAACAAAGTCACTGTCTAAAATCACTAGAAATCAGTCACTACTGTATCTGGAAAGATAGAAAAGGCACTGTCTGAAATCACTGGAGCACACTGACTGTCTGAAATCACTGGAAATCAGTCACTATCTAGAAACGTTGTAGAAAAGTCATTGTCTGAAATCACTGTAGCACAGCATCATCCGAATCACTCGAACAAAGTCACTGTCTAAAATCACTGGAAATCAGTCACTACTGTATCTGGAAACATAGAAAAGTCACTGTCTGAAATCACTGGAGCACACTGACTGTCTGAAATCACTGGAAATCAGTCACTGTCTAGAAACGTTGTAGAAAAGTCACTGTCTGAAATCACTGTAGCACAGCGTCATCTGAATCACCCGAACAAAGTCGTTGTCTAAAATCACTGGAGAACAGACGCCATCTGCAGTCACTGGAAATCAGTAAATTTGGAAATGTCAGAAATCCTTAGAGCACAGATTGTCTGAAATCACTAGAGATCAATCACTATCTGGAACTTTTGTAGAAAACTGACTGTCTGGAATCACTGGAGTACACAGACTGTCTAAAATCACTGGAAATCAGTCACTACTGTAGCTGGAAACATAGAAAAGTCACTGTCTGAAATCACTGGAGCACACAGACTGTCTGAAATCACTGGAAATCAGTCACTACTGTAGCTGGAAACATAGAAAAGTCACTGTCTGAAATCACTGGAGCACACAGACTGTCTGAAATCACTGGATAAAAAGTCACAGTTACACTCTGTCTGAAATCACTGACGCACAGTTACTGTTTCAAATCACTGGAGTTCCGTGATTGTCTGAAAACACTGTATGGGCTGAAATTACAGGATTACACCACCATTAGAAATCACTGTGTACCGATACCTTCTGCAATCACTGGAAATCAGTCACTAATCACTTGAGTGGCATCTCAAATCACTGGAAAACACAGTACTATCTATAAAAAAGTTACTTTCTCAAATCACTGGACTACAGGCATTGTATAAAAGTACTGTATTGTCTTAAATAACCTGAAATCACCAATTTCCAGTTATTGCCCCACAGAAGTCTGAATCACAGAAGTTCTGTCATTGTCTGAAAACACTGTATTGGCTGAAATCAGCTGAAATCACTGGAGCACAGCACCGTCTGAAATCACTGGAAACCAGTCACTAACTGAAAACATGGTAGAAAAAGTCACTGTCTGAGATCACTGGAAATCAGCCACTATCTGAATATGCATATACAGTCTGAAATCAGTGATGCACAAGTGCAATCTCAAATAACTGGAAAAAATAACTAAAGGACACAAGGCAATAATCAAAGGACCACAGGCACTGTATGAAAACACTGTAATATCTTAAATCACCTTATATCAGTGGAGCACAGCACCATCTGAAATCACTGGAAATCAGTCACTATCTGGAAATGTTGCAGAAAAGTCTAAAATCACTGGATCCCACAGACTGTCCAAAATCACTGGATAAAAAGTAACAGTTACACACTGGAAAAAAGAGTCTTCTGTCTGAAATCACTGCAGATACAATCCGAAATCAATGATGTACAAGTGCAATCTCAAATCACTGGAAAAAAATCACTGATGCACAGTTACTGTCTCAAATCACTGGTGTTCTGTAATTGGCTGAAACTGCAGGAGCACACCACCATCCAAAATCACCGCATCATTGGAAATTAGTCACTAATCACTTGAGTGCCATCTCAAATTACTGGAAAACACAGTATTATCTATAAAAATACTGTCTCATATCACTGAACCAATGGCACTGTCTGAAATAACTGGATAAAAAGTAAAAGTTTTACACTGGAGTAAAGGAGTATTCTGTCTGAAATTACTGCACATACTGTCTGAAAACACACACTGTGCTGTCTTTAATCATCAGAAATCATTGGAGCACAGCACCGTCTGAAACACCCAAACAAAGTCATTGTTATAAAACGCTAGAGTACACATCTGTAAAACAGTGAAAGCAATGGAGAAGAGTCACACTCCAGTGTTCCCCAACAATGACTGATTTCAATAACCTGAGATCACCGGGATGCAGGTGCAATCTGAAATCACAGGATAACAATCACTGTCTGCAAACACTGGAGAATGGACATTTAAACCACTGAAGCAAAATCACTGTCTGAAAATGCTGTAGCACTGGTATTATGTACATCTGCTGTATATCAACCTGCTAAAAGTCCTTCATTTTTGTGAACATTAGCATGATATTTTCTTGCAAAGTGAAACAAAAAAACTGGTTCGCATTCTGTCACAAACCTCAGTGACTTTTGTCATAATAAAATATCAAAACCAGAGTAAAGCATGACAAAACAGAATACTAAAAGAAACCCGGCCTAGCTTGCTCCCATTGCATTGGGCTCACATCTGCATGGCACATTGCTCAGGAATCTACTTTGTGCTGATATCACCATCATATGGAGCTGATTTTCTCTTGTCCTGGGACTAATTAAAGGAGAGATAACTCTAATCCACTCCACTGGCGCATTGTTTCATCTGTCTTAATTACAACCCAAGAGACCCAAATCACCCCCAAAGTAGAAGTATTATGTGTCGACGGCATTTTTTGCACTGTGTTTTGTGGCAGGTGCTGAGGGCCTGGTAAAGAGGAAATCAAAGAGACAGAGAGAAGGTGAGAAAAAGATAGAATGAGGAGAGAGGGTGTGAAAATGACGATACATAGTAAATCTTGTCAGTTTTTCTTGATGAATGCTTGTACCAAATGACATAAGGAATTACTTAGCAAGCAGCTTCCTTTCTCTGTAAAATAACTTCTGATGAAATTCTTCCTTTCACTTTTAGAGAGAGGAAGACAGCAAAGGGAAGCAGTGGTGTCAGCCTTGCTGTCAGTGTGATTTAAAGTGTAAATCTGCTAACTTCCGACATTTTGCTAACTTTAATCACACACTCTGTCTACAATAACATGCCAGTACTTTTTACTTCAATTAAATCCATTTACATCACACTTGCAGTATGATTATGCTGACTTGAGAAAGTCAACTTACTGATCTGCTATATAAGCTGTTTCTTCTTCTTCTGAGCCAAAACTTAGTATCTGCTACTAGAGCTTTACAGCTACAACCACCAAACTCGGGTCAGATTTCAGACTTGAAGTCTGAAGTTAGTTGCTATATCTTTTCTTACTGATCCAGCTTACAGTTTTCAAAAACCAGACTATCAAATCCACCTAAAATCCCATAAACTTTCATTGAGGGAGTGAAAACATTTATACAAAGAGACCTATGGTGCATCTAAACTGTTTATTGCTATAGCAAAGCTTAACAAATCCTCACTTAAAAAACAGCTAAAACCAGCCTAGGCTGAATGGCTGCTTTGGCTGGTCTTCCAGGCTGGTTTTAAAGTGGTTTAAAGTGGTTTTGGCCACTTTTTACCTGGCCAAGCTGGGAGACCTAAAAGGCCAGCCAAGGTCAAACCAGCTATTTTCAGCTTAAACCAGCTAAAACTAGACAACCAGTCTAGGCGGTTTTAGCAGTTTTTTTTTTAATAAACTGGTTTTAGCTGGTTTAAACATGCTAACAACATGCTAGTAACTTGTTAGTCATGTTAGCAACATGCTATTAACTTGCTAATCATGCTACCAACATGCTAGTAACATGTTAATCATGTTAGAAACATGTTAGCAACAAGCTAGTAACATGCTAATCATGCTAGAATCGTAGCAGCAAGCTAGTAACATTTATCATGTTAGGAACATGCTAGTAACTTGCTAATCATGCTAACAACATACTAGTAACTTGCTAATCATGCTAACAACATTCTAGTAACTTGCTAATCATGCTAACAAAATGCTAGTAAAATGTTGATCATGCTAGCACCATGTTAGTAACTGGCTAATCATGCTAGAACACTCTAGCAACATACTAATCATACTAACAATATGCTAGCAACAAGCTAGTAATATGCTAATTATGCTAACAACATGCTAGCAACATACTAGTAACATGTTGATCACGTTAGAACATGCTAGCAACATGCTAGTAACATGTTAATGTTAGAAACATGTTAACAACATGCTAGTAACTTGCTAATCATGCTAACAACATGCTCGTAACATGTTAATCATGTTAGAAACATGTTAACAACAAGCTAGTAACATGCTAATCATGCTAGAAACATAGCAACAAGCTAGTAACATACTTATCATGTTAGAAACATGCTGGTAACTTGATAATCATGCTAACAACACTCATAACTTGCTAATCATGCTAACAACATGCTAGTAACATGTTGATCATGTTAGAACATGCTAGCAACTTGCTAGTAACATGTTAATCACTGTTAGAAACATGTTAGCAACAAGCTAGTCACATAGTAATCATGCTAGTAACATGTTGATCATGTTAGAACATGCTAGCAACATGCTAGTAACATGTCAATCATGTTGGAAACATGCTAACAACGTGCTAGTAACTTGCTAATCATGCTAACAATATGCTCGTAACATGTTAATCATGTTAGAAACATGTTAACAACAAGCTAGTAACATGCTAATCATGCTAGAAACATAGCAACAAACTAACATACTTATCATGTTAGAAACATGCTGGTAACTTGATAACCATGCTAACAACACTCTAGTAACTTGCTAATCATTAGGGCTGTAACGATAATCGCACGATGTCGTGAGGCGCGTTTAGTCAATGACAAGCTACGCCAAAATCGTGCGCAAAATCGAATCGCGATTTTGGCGTAGCTTGTCAGTGCTTTACGGCTCTGTGTATTACTTACCGCTCCAGCTGAACGCACGTGATGGAGCTTTGCTACTAATCAAAGTACCGGCTTCATTGACTAAATGCGCCTCACGACATCGTGCGATTATCGTTACAGCCCTACTAATCATGCTAGCACAATGCTAGTAACTGGCAAATCATGCTAGAAACATTCTAGCAACATGCTAATCATACCAACAATATGCTAGCAACAAACTAGTAACATGTTATTCATGCTAATAATGCTAGTAACATGTTGATTATGTTAGAATATGCTAGCAACATGCTAGTAACAATGTTAAGCAGGCTATAAACATGCTGTAAACTTGTTAATCATGCTAACAACATTGTAATCAGCCTATAAAAATGCAAGCAACAAGCTAATCGTGCTAAAACCTGTACAACATGTTAAATCATGTAAGCAATGTGCTAAATCATGATAGCAACATCAGCTTTCATATTTTTACAAATGTTTCAAACTTTCAGGCTAGGTTTTCTCAAGCCAACTCAAAGTTTGTTCTCAAACTTTACTTATCTAGTTTGAAACTTGCTATTTATCAAAAGTAGTTATTATTATGGAAACAGACATTGTCATTTCCCTGGTGAAAAAAACAGCATATGCTGGTACGTATGTTTTGATGCTGGGATGCTTGTTAGGTAGGTTTTGATGCTGGTTTAAGCTGGTCCCTAGC